>NW_027038122.1:0-26125 GCF_034236695.1 Oncorhynchus nerka | reverse complement strand
CCCTGCCCTCTCTGTCTGGCATGAAACTAATCATATCTTTCCTCTCCTGCCCTGTCTGTCTGGCATGAAACTAATCATATATTTCCTCTCCCTGCCCTCTCTGTCTGGCATGAAACTAATCATATCTTCCCTCTCCCTGCCCTCTGTCTGGCATGAAACTAATCATATATTTCCTCTCCCTGCCCTCTGTCTGGCATGAAACTAATCATATATTTCCTCTCCCTGCCCTCTCTGTCTGGCATGAAACTAATCATATATTTCCTCTCCCTGCCCTCTCTGTCTGGCATGAAACTAATCATATATTTCCTCTCCCTGCCCTCTCTGTCTGGCATGAAACTAATCATATATTTCCTCTCCCTGCCCTCTGTCTGGCATGAAACTAATCATATATTTCCTCTCCCTGCCCTCTGTCTGGCATGAAACTAATCATATATTTCCTCTCCCTGCCCTCTGTCTGGCATGAAACTAATCATATCTTCCCTCTCCCTGCCCTCTCTGTCTGGCATGAAACTAATCATATATTTCCTCTCCCTGCCCTCTGTCTGGCATGAAACTAATCATATATTTCCTCTCCCTGCCCTCTGTCTGGCATGAAACTAATCATATATTTCCTCTCCCTGCCCTCTGTCTGGCATGAAACTAATCATATATTTCCTCTCCCTGCCCTCTGTCTGGCATGAAACTAATCATATATTTCCTCTCCCTGCCCTCTCTGTCTGGCATGAAACTAATCATATATTTCCTCTCCCTGCCCTCTCTGTCTGGCATGAAAGTAATCATATCTTCCCTCTCCCTGCCCTCTGTCTGGCATGAAAGTAATCATATCTTCCCTCTCCCTGCCCTCTGTCTGGCCTGAAACTAATCATATATTTCCTCTCCCTGCCCTCTGTCTGGCATGAAACTAATCATATATTTCCTCTCCCTGCCCTCTGTCTGGCATGAAACTAATCATATATTTCCTCTCCCTGCCCTCTGTCTGGCATGAAACTAATCATATATTTCCTCTCCCTGCCCTCTGTCTGGCATGAAACTAATCATATATTTCCTCTCCCTGCCCTCTCTGTCTGGCATGAAACTAATCATATATTTCCTCTCCCTGCCCTCTGTCTGGCATGAAACTAATCATATATTTCCTCTCCCTGCCCTCTGTCTGGCATGAAACTAATCATATATTTCCTCTCCCTGCCGTCTGTCTGGCATGAAACTAATCATATCTTCCCTCTCCCTGCCCTCTGTCTGGCATGAAAGTAATCATATATTTCCCTCTCCCTGCCCTCTGTCTGGCATGAAACTAATCATATATTTCCTCTCCCTGCCCTCTCTGTCTGGCATGAAACTAATCATATATTTCCTCTCCCTGCCCTCTCTGTCTGGCATGAAACTAATCATATATTTCCTCTCCCTGCCCTCTGTCTGGCATGAAACTAATCATATTTTCCTCTCCTGCCCTCTCTGTCTGGCATGAAACTAATCATATATTTCCTCTCCCTGCCCTCTGTCTGGCATGAAACTAATCATATCTTCCCTCTCCCTGCCCTCTCTGTCTGGCATGAAACTAATCATATATTTCCTCTCCCTGCCCTCTGTCTGGCATGAAACTAATCATATATTTCCTCTCCCTGCCCTCTGTCTGGCATGAAACTAATCATATATTTCCTCTCCCTGCCCTCTGTCTGGCATGAAACTAATCATATCTTCCCTCTCCCTGCCCTCTCGGTCTGGCATGAAACTAATCATATATTTCCTCTCCCTGCCCTCTGTCTGGCATGAAACTAATCATATTTCTGCCTCTGTCTGGTATGAAACTAATCATATATTTCTCCCTGCCCTCTCTGTCTGGCATGAAACCAATCATATATTTCCTCTCCCTGCCCTCTGTTCATGAAACTAATCATATATTTCTCTCTCCTGTCTTCTCTGTCTGGTATGAAACTAATCATATATTTCCTCCTTCCCTGCTCTCTCTCTGTCTGGTATGAAAGTAATCATATCTTCCCTCCCTGCCCTCTGTCTGGCATGAAACTAATCATATATTTCCTCTCCCTGCCCTCTGTCTGGCATGAAACTAATCATATTTCCTCTCCTGCCCTCTCTCTGTCTGGGCATGGAACTAACGTTATATATTTCCTTCCTCTCCCTCTGTCTGGCATGAAACTAATCATATCTTCCCTCTCCCTGCCCTCTCTGTCTGGCATGAAACTAATCATATATTTCCTCTCCCTGCCCTCTGTCTGGCATGAAACTAATCATATATTTCCTCTCCCTGCCCTCTGTCTGGCATGAAACTAATCATATTTCCCCTCCCTGCCGTCTGTCTGGCATGAAACTAATCATATCTTCCCTCTCCCTGCCCTCTCGGTCTGGCATGAAACTAATCATATATTTCCTCTCGCCCTCTGTCTGGCATGAAATCCAATCATATATTTCCTCTCCCTGCCCTCTGTCTGGCAGCTATGAAACTAATTTCATATATTTCCTCTCCTGCCCTCTGTCTGGCATGAAACTAATCATATATTTCCTCTCCCTGCCTCTGTCTGGCATGAAACTAATCATATTTCCTCTCCCTGCCCTCTCTGTCTGGCATGAAACTAATCATATATTTCCTCTCCCTGCCCTCTCTGTCTGGCATGAAAGTAATCATATCTTCCCTCCCCTGCCCTCTGTCTGCATGCGAAAGTAATCATATCTTTCCCTCTCCCTGCCCTCTGTCTGGCCTGAAACGAATCATATATTTTCCTCTCCCTGCCCTCTCTGTCTGGCATGAAACGACCATATATTTCCTCTCCCTGCCCTCTGTCCTGGCATGAAACTAATCATATATTTCCTGCCCTCTGTCTGGCATGAAATCCAATGTTATTTTCTCTCCCTCTGCCCTCTGTCTGGCATGAAACTAATCATATATTTCTCTCCTGCCCTCTGTCTGGCATGAAACTAATCATATCTTCCTCTCCCTGCCCTCTCTGTCTGGCATGAAACTAATCATATATTCCTCTCCCTGCCCTCTGTCTGGCATGAAACTACCTCATATTTCCTCTCCTGCCTTCTGTCTGGCATGAAACTAATCATATTTCCTCCCTCGCCCTCTGTCTGGCATGAAATTAATCATCTTCCTCCCCTGCCCTCTCTGTCTGGCATGAAACTAATCATATTTCCTCTCCTGCCCTCTGTCTGGCATGAAACTAATCATATATTTCCCTCCTGCCCTCTGTCTGGCATGAAACTAATCATATATTTCCTCTCCCTGCCTCTGTCTGGCATGAAACTAATCATATATTTCCTCTCCCTGCCCTCTGTCTGGCATGAAACTAATCATATATTTCCTCTCCCTGCCCTCTGTCTGGCATGAAACTAATCATATTTTCTCCCTGCCCTCTCTGTCTGGCATGAAAGTAATCATATCTTCCCTCTCCCAATGCCCTCTGTCTGGCATGAAAGTAATCATATCTTCCCTCTCCCTGCCCTCTGTCTGGCCTGAAACTAATCATATATTTCCTCTCTGCCCTCTGTCTGGCATGAAACTAATCATATTTCCTCCCTGCCCTCTGTCTGGCCTGAAACTAATCAGATATTTCCTCTCCCCTGCCCTCTGTCTGGCCTGAAACTAATCATATATTCTCTCCCTGCCCTCTGTCTGGCCTGAAACTAATCATATATTCCTCTCCCTGCCCTGTCTGGCATGAAACTAATCATATTTCCTTCCCTGCCCCTCTGTCTGGCATGAAAGTAATCATATCTTCCCTCTCCCCTGCCCTCTGTCTGGCCTGAAACTAATCATATCTTCTCCCTGCCCTCTGTCTGGCATGAAACTAATCATATATTTCCTCTCCCTGCCCTGTCTGTTCTGTTATATACTCAGATACAGATAAATGGAGATGGAAACTCATTTGAGCGTGATTTGTAATGAACCTCTAGCTAAGGCTAATCCTCCCGCCTTTACAGCGGTTATGTAGAGCTGTTGACCAAATCCTCCTCTACCACTGAGATGGAAAACCCTGGAGGAGAGGAGAGGAGGAGAGAGGACAGAGAGAAAGGGAGGGAGAGGGACAGAGAGAAAGGGAGGAGGGACAGAGAAAGGGAGGGAGAGAGGGACAGAGAGAAAGGAGGGAGAGAGGGACAGAGAGAAAGGAGGGAGAGGGACAGAGAGAAAGGGAGGGAGAGGGACAGAGAGAAAGGGGAGGGAGAGGGACAGAGAGAAAGGGAGGGAGAGAGGGACAGAGAGAAAGGGAGGGAGAGGGACAGAGAGAAAGGAGGGAGAGAGGGACAGAGAGAAAGGGACAGAGAGAGTGAGTGAGGAGTGAGTGGAGGGAGTGAGTGAGGAGTGAGGAGTGAGTGAGTGAGTGAGTGAGTGAGTGAGAAGAGAGAGAAACACTTCATTAATTGAAAACACATCATTAAATCACCTGGGATTTATTTTCTCTGCCCTGACAGGGATTGGTCTAAGAAAGACAGGAAATCTGGAGATGTGACTGGAAGTCAATAACAGGATACATCACAACCGCAGTGGAAATATTCAAACTACAACATGATCGGAATTAAAAAAAGGGGGAGAATTGTAGTGCACCACTTTAGAACAGGGCCCATAGTAATGCACTATATAGAGAATAGGGTGCCATAGTGTGGTACACTATATAGGGAATAGGGTGCCATAGTAGTGCACTGAGATAGGAATAGGTGCTTCAGAATTGCATTCTAAGCATGTCAAATGATCTGTGCATGTGACATAAATGACATTTACTGCATCCCAAATGCCACCCCATTGTCTTTATAGTGAAGTGTGCTCCTTTAGCCAGGTGCCAAAGGTCTCTGGTCTAAAGTAGTGCAAACTATATAGGGAATAGGCTCTATAGGCCCTGGCCTAAAGTAGTACACCATATAGGGAATAGGGTCTCATAGGGCCCTGGTCTAAAGTAGTGCACTATATAGGGAATAGGTTCTATAGGGCCCTGGGTCTAAAGTTACACTTATAGAAATAGGGTGCCTAACCAATCATACAGGACTCATCCTCACCGTAGCCAATCATACAGACTCATCCTTATCGTAGCCAATCATACAGGACTCATCCTTACCATAGCCAATCATACAAGACTCATCCTTACCGTAGCCAATCATACAGGATTCATCCTTACCGTAGCCAATCATACAGGACCATCCCCACGAACCAATCATACAGGACTCATCCTTACCGTCACCAATCATACAGGACTATCCTGTCGTAGCCAATCATACAGGACTCATCCTTACCGTAGCCAATCATACAGGATTCATCCCTGTCGAACTGGATGACTTTGGTTATTTTGGAGCGAGCTCTATCTCTTTATAAAAGCTGTGGAGAGAAGGAGAGAGAGAGAGAGAAGGAGAGAAAGGAGAGAGAGAGAAGGACAGGGAGAGATGAAGAGAGAGAGAAGGAGATAGATGGAGAGAAGGAGAGAGAGAGATGAAGAGAGAAAGAAGGAGAGAGAGAGAGAAGGAGAGAGAGGAGAGAGAGAGAGGAGAGAAGGAGAGAAAGAGAGCGAGAGAGAGAAGAAGAGAGAGAGGAGAGAGATGGAGAGAAAGAGAGCGAGAGAGAAAGAGAGAGAAGGACAGGGAGAGATGAAGAGAGAATGAAGGAGAGAGAGGAGAGAGAGAGAGAAGGACAGGGAGAGATGAAGAGAGAATGAAGGAGAGAGAGGAGAGAGAGAGAGAAGACAGGGAGAGATGAAGAGAGAAATGAAGGAGAGAGAGGAGAGAGAGAGAGAGAGAAAGAGAGAGAAGGACAGGAGAGATGAAGAGAGAATGAAGGAGAGAGAGGAGAGAGAAAGAGAGAAGGAACAGGAATGTCTTGTTACAAAAAGAAGCACGAACGGAATACGACGAGGAGGGAGTCTAATTTATTTATTACGCTGGTGTGTGTGGGATGGGTGGGATGCTAAGTGGGATGCTCAGTGGGATGCTAAGACTGTGACAGGAGATCATCTGTGATGAGGAAATGAGAAACGTACCAAGTCACACAGCTGCTCGTCAGGTTTAGGGATGTAGAATTGGACTTGGTTATCCATGAGGAACTTGAGACGCAGGTAATGTTTGGTGGAATCCAGCTGGTGGGCCTGTGGAGTTCAAGTAGAGAACACACACACACACACACACACACACACACACACACACACACACAGTTTAGTAAAGATTCAGAGTGTGTAGTTTAGAAGTGAGAAAGAGGATCGGTACAGGGTAGGGCTGCATTCACCTCCACCCTTCTCCCCAAAGTGTGCACTTGTACACTTCATGGATTGGGTGTAATCCTTGGGGGACAGGGAGAGGGAGGGGTAACAGGGGGAGAGGGAGGGGGACAGGGGGAGAGGGGGACAGAGGGAGCTTCCCAACTCGTTAGATCCTTGACTGGAAGTTTACTGTGTTAAAAGCTGGAAAATGGGTACAACAAGAATCAGAGTATTTCACAATTCAGTGTGTCTGTCATCAAACTATTTTTTAATTTTTTGTTTATTTAACCAGGCAAGTCAGTTAAGAACATGTTCTTATTTTCAATGACGGCCTGGGAACAGTGGGGTTAACTGCCTGTTCAGGGCAGAGCGACAGATTTGTACCTTGTCAGTCAGGGTTTGAACTCGCAACCTTCCGGTTACTAGTCCAACGCTCTAACCACTAGGCCACGCTGCCGCCTCTACACTCTAACCACTAGGCTACCCTGCCGCCTCTACACTCTAACCACCAGGGTTACCCTGCCCCTCTACACTCTAACCACTACGCTGCCCCCTCTACACTCTAACCACTAGGCTACGCTGCCGCCTCTACACTCTAACCACTAGGCTACCCTGCCGCCTACACTCTAACCACTCAGGCTACCCCTGCCCCCTACACTCTAACCACTAGGCTACCCTGCCGCCCTACACTCTAACCACTAGGTTACCCTGCCCCCTCTACACCTAACCACTCAGGCTACCCTGCCCCCTCTACACTCTAACCACTAGGCTACCCTGCCGCCTCTACACTCTAACCACTAGGCTACCCTGCCCCCTCTACACTCTAACCACTAGGCTACGCTGCCGCCACAAGCTGATCAACACTTCCTGTAAACTGTGTTGAAGCTGTACACATTTTAAACCAGGGGAGAGGGAGGGGGTACGGGGGGAGAGGGAGGGGTAATGGGGAGAGGGAGGGGGTACGGGGGAGAGGGAGGTGGAACAGGGGAGAGGGAGGGGAAACAGGGGAGAGAGGGAGGGGGAACGGGGGGAGGGGGGTAACAGGGGGAGAGGGGGGAAACGGGAGAGGGAGGGGAAACAGGGGGAGAGGGAGGGGAAACAGGGGGAGAGGGAGGGGGTACGGGGGAGAGGGAGGGGGCACGGGGGGAGAGGGAGGGGGAACGGGGGAGAGGGAGGTGGAACAGGGGGAGAGAGGGGAGGGGGAACGGGGGAGTAACAGGGGGAGAGGGGGGAAACAGGGGGAGAGGGAGGGGAAACAGGGGAGAGGGAGGGGTACGGGGAGAGGGAGGGGGAACGGGGGAGAGGGAGGTGGAACACGGGGAGAGGGAGGGGAAACAGGGGGAGAGGGAGGTGGAACAGGGGGAGAGGGAGGTGGAACAGGGGGAGAGGGAGGGGAAACAGGGGGAGAGGGAGGGGAAACAGGGGGAGAGGGAGGGGAACAGGGAGGAGAGGGAGGGGTAACAGGGGGAGAGGGAGGGGGACAGGGGGAGAGGGAGGGGGGACAGGGGAGAGGGAGGGGGAGGGGGACAGGGGAGAGGGAGGGGGACAGGGGAGAGGGGAAACAGGGGGAGAGGGGGGGGAATGGGGAGGAGGGAGGTGGAACAGGGGAGGGGAAACAGGGGGAGAGGGAGGGGAAACAGGGGGAGAGGGGAGGGAAACAGGGGGAGAGGGAGGGGGACAGGGGGAGAGGGGGACAGGGGAGAGGGAGAGGGGAAACAGGGGGAGAGGGGGACAGGGGGAGAGGGAGGGGAAACAGGGTGAGAGGGGGGAAACAGGGGAGAGGGAGGGGAAACAGGGGGAGAGGGAGGGGAGGGAGGGGAAACAGGGGGAGAGGGAGGGGAAACAGGGGGAGAGGGAAACAGGGGGAGAGGGGGAAACAGGGGGGAGAGGGGGACAGGGGGAGGAAACAGGAGGAGGAGAGGGAGGGGTAACAGGGGAGAGAGAGGGGGAACAGGAGGAGAGGGAGAGGAAACAGGGAGAGAGGGAGGGAAACAGGGGGAGAGGGAGGGGAAACAGGGGGAGAGGGAGGGGGAAACAGGGGGAGAGGGAGGGGAAACAGGGGGAGAGGGGGAAGCAGGGGGAGAGGGAGGGAAACAGGGGGAGAGGGGGACAGGGGGAGAGGGGGACAGGGGAGAGGGGAGGGGAAACAGGGGAGAGGGGGACAGGGGGAGAGGGAGGGGGAAACAGGAGGAGAGGAGGGGAAACAGGGGGGAACAGGGGGAGAGGGAGGGAAACAGGGAGAGAGGGAGGGGAAACAGGGAGAGGGGAGAGGGAAACAGGAGGAGGGAGGGGAAACAGGGGGAGAGGGAGGGGAAACAGGGGAGGGGAACAGGAGGAGAGGAGGGGCACAGGGCGGAGGGAGGGACAGGGGGGAAAAACAGGGACAGAGGGGAACAGGAGGAGAGGGGGAACAGGGAGAGAGGGAGGGGAAACAGGGGGAGAGGGGGACAGGGGGAGAGGGGGAAACAGGAAGGAGGGGAAACAGGAGGAGAGGGAGGGAAACAGGGGAGAGGGAGGGGAAACAGGGGAGAGGAAGGGGAAACAGGGGGAGAGGAAGGGGAAACAGGGGGAGAGGGAGGGGAACAGGGGAGAGGGGAAACAGGGGAGAGGGAGGGGAACAGGGGGACAGGGGGAGAGGGGGGAAACAGGAGGGGGAGAGGGGGACAGGGGGAGGGGGGACAGGAGAGATGGAGGGGAAACAGGGGAGGGAGGAGGGCCAGGGGGAGAGGGAGGGGAAACAGGGGGAGAGGGAGGAAACAGGGGAGAGGGAACAGGGGAGGGGGAACAGGGAGAGAGGGGAACAGGGAGAGAGGGGAAACAGGGGGAGAGGGAGGGGAACAGGGGGGAGAGGGGAAACAGGGGAGAGGAGGGGACAGGGGAGAGGGCCTCCCTCCCCTGCTTCCCCTCTCCCTGTTTCCCTCCCTCTCCTCCCCTGTTCCCCCCTCCCCTGTTACCCCTCCCTCTCCTCCTGTTTCCCTTCTCCCCTGTTTCCCTCCTCTCTACCTGTTTCCCCCTCTCCCCCCATGTTTCCCCTCTCTCCCCCTGTTTCCCCTCCCTCTCCTCCTGTTCCCCCTCCCTCTTCCCCTCCTGTTCCCCCTCTCTCTCCCCCTGTTTCCCCCTCTCCCCGTTACCCCTCCCTCTCCCTCCTGCTTCCCCTCTCCTCCTGTTTCCCTCCCTCTACCCCCTCTCCCCCCATGTTTCCCCTCTCTCTCCCTGTTTCCTCCCTCCCTCCCTCCTGTTCCCCTCCCTCTCCCTCCTCCTGTTCCCCCCCTCTCTCTCCCCCTGTTTCCCTCTCTCTCCCTGTTTCCCCCTCCCCCCTGTTACCCCTCCCCTCTCCCCCTGTTACCCCTCCCTCTCCTCCTGTGAACAGGGGAGAGGGGAAACAGGGGGAGAGGAGGGGAACAGGGGGAGAGGGAAAACAGGGGGAGAGAGGGAAACAGGGGAGAGGGAAATAGGGGGAGAGGGGAAACAGGGGAGAGGGAGGGGAAACAGGGGGAGAGGGAGGGGAGGGGAGAGAGAGGGGTAACAGGGGAGAGAGAGGGGTGGGGGAGAGAGAGGGGCAACAGGGGGAGAGAGAGGGGAACAGGAGGAGGGATGGAAACAGGGGAGAGGGGGGTTTCCCCCCTCTCCTCCTGTTCCCCCTCTCTCTCCCCTGTTACCCCTCCCTCTCCTCCTGTTTCCTCCCTTCTATCCCTGTTTCCCCTCCCTCCTGTTCCCCTCCCTGTTTCCCCTGTCCCCTCTCCCCTGTTTCCCTCCCTCCTCTCTCCCCCTCCTCTCCTCCTGTTCCCCTCTCTCTCCCTGTTACCCTCCCTCTCCTCCTGTTTCCCTCCCTTCTATCCCTGTTTCCCCTCTCCTCCTGTTCCCCTCTCTCCCTGTTTCCCGTCCCCTCTCCCCCTGTTTCCCCTCCCTCTCCCTGTCCCCCTCCTCTCCCTCCTGTTCCCCCCTCTCTCCCCCCTGTCCCCCCTTCTCCCCCTGTCCCCCTCTCTCCCCCTGTTTCCCTCCTCTCTCCCTGTTTCCCTCCCTCCTCCTGTTCCCCCTCTCTCCCTGTTACCCCTCCCTCTCCTCCTGTTTCCCCTCCCTTCTATCCCCTGTTTCCCCACTCCCTCCTGTTCCCCCTCTCTCCCTGTTTCCCCCTGTCCCCTCTCCCCTGTTTCCCCTCCCTCTCTCCCTGTTCCCTCCCTGCTCCCTCCTGTTCCCCTCTCTCTCCCCCTGTTTCCCTCCCCTCCCTCTTCCTCTGTTTCCCCTCTCTCTTCTATCCCTGTTTTTCCTCCTTCTCCTCTCCTCTCCCCTGTTTCCCCCTGTCCCCCTGCTCTCCCTCTCCTGTTTCCCTCCCCTCTCTCTCCTTCCCTGTTCCCCCTCCCTCTCCTCCCTGTTCCCCCTCTCTCTCCCCCTGTTCCCCTTCTCTTCTCCTGTTTCCCCTCCCCTTCCTCCTGTTTCCCCCTCCTTCCTCCTGTTCCCCTCTCCCTGTTTCCCCCTGTCCCCCCTCCTCCCTGTTTCCCCTTCCTCTCTCCCTGTTACCCCTCCCTCTCCTCCTGTTCTCCCTTCTCTCTGTCCTCTTCTCTCCTCCTGTCCCCCTCCTCTCCCTGTTTCCCCCTCCCTCTCCCCTGTCCTTCCCCCCCTCCTTCCTGTTCCCCCTTCTCTCCCCCTGTCCCCCTCCCTCTCCCCTCTGTTTCCCCCTCTCCTTCTAGCTCCCTGTTTCCCTCCCCTCTCCTCCTCCTGTTCCCCCTCTCCTCCCTGTTTCCCCCTGTCCCCCTCTCCCCCTCTCTCCCCTCTCCCCCTGTTTCCCTCCCTCTCCCCTGTTTCCCCTCACTGTCCTTCCTGTTCCTCTTCTCTCTCCCCTGTTATAGAAGGGAAACAGGGAGAGAGGGAGGGGAAACAGGGGGAGAGGGGGGGGGAAACAGGGAGAGAGGGGGAACAGGAGGAGAGGGGGAAACAGGGATAGAAGGGAGGGGAAACAGGAGGAGAGGGGAGGGGAAACAGGGGAGAGAGAGGGGGAACAGGAGAGAGGGAGGGGAACAGGGAGAGAGGGAGGGAAACAGGGAGAGAGGGGGACAGGGGGAGAAGGGGGGACAGGGGAGAGAGAGGGGGAACAGGAGGAGAGGGAGGGGGACAGGAGAGAGGGAGGGGAAACAGGGGAGAGGGGGAAACAGGGAGAGAGGGGGAACAGGAGGAGAGGGGGAAACAGGGATAGAAGGGAGGGGAAACAGGAGGAGAGGGAGGGGTAACAGGGGGAGAGAGAGGGGGAACAGGAGGAGAGGGAGGGAAACAGGGAGAGAGGGAGGGGAAACAGGGAGAGAGGGGGACAGGGGAGAAGGGGGGACAGGGGGAGAGAGGGGGGAACAGGAGGAGAGGGAGGGGGACAGGGGAAGGGGGACAGGGGAGAGGGGGACAGGGGGAGAGAGAGGGGTAACAGGGGGAGAGAGAGGGGGAACAGGAGGAGAGGGAGGGGAAACAGGGAGAGAGGGAGGGGAAACAGGGGGAGAGGGGGACAGGGGAAACAGGGAGAGAGGGGGAACAGGAGGAGAGGGGGGGGAAACAGGGATAGAAGGGAGGGGAAACAGGAGGAGGGGAGGGGGGTACAGGGGGAGAGAGAGGGGGAACAGGAGGAGAGGGAGGGGAACAGGGAGAGAGGGAGGGGAAACAGGGAGAGAGGGGGACAGGGGGAGAAGGGGGGAAACAAGGGGAGAGGGAGGGGGACAGGGGGAGAGGGGGGACAGGGGGAGAGGGGGGACAGGGAGGGGAAACAGGGGGAGAGGGGGACAGGGGAGAGGGGGGAAACCCTCTCCCTCTCCCCCTGGGAAACAGGGGGAGAGGGAGGGGAAACAGGGGAGAGGGGGGAAAACAGGGGAGAGGGGAGGGAACAGGGGAGAGAGAGGGGAACAGGAGGAGAGGGATGGGAAACAGGGAGAGAGAGGAGGGGTAACAGGGGGAGAGAGAGGGGAACAGGAGGAGAGGGAGGGGTAACAGGGGAGAGGGAGGGGAAACAGGGGAGAGGGGGGAGGGGAAACAGGGAGAGAGGGGAGGGGAGAGGGAGGGGAAACAGGAGAGGAGAAGAACAGAGTCCTTTTTGGGACTCAGTTCCTGTCTCATTACTGAGCTAATTTCAATGTGAGGTAGCTCCCATAATGCCTGTGTGGGGTAGCAGCCATAATGCCTGTGAGTGTGTCCCAGCCATCCTGCCTGTCCCTGTCCCTGTCCCCCCCATAATCCTGTGAGTGTTCCCCCCCTCCCATAATGCCTGTGTCCCCCTTCTCAGCCATAATGCCTGTGAGTGTGAGGTCCAGCCATAATGCCTCCTGAGTGTGTCCTCGTGTAGCCAAAATGCCTGTGAGTGTGTGTGAGGCAGCAGCCATAATGCCTGTGAGTGTGTGAGGTAGCAACCATAATGCCTGTGTCTGTGTGAGGCAGCCATAATGCCTGTGTGAAAAGCAGCCATAATGCCTGTGAGTGTGAGGCAGCAGCCATAATGCCTGAGTGTGAGGTAGCAGCCATAATGCCTGTGTGAGGTGGCAGCCATAATGCCTGTGTGAGGTAGCAGCCATAATGCCTGTGAGTGTGAGGCAGCAACCATAATGCCTGTGAGTGGTGAGGCAGCGTTTGCCCAAATGCCTGTGAGTGTGGGAGGCAGAAGCCATAATGCCTGTGAGTGTGAGGTGAGCCATAATGCCTGAGTGTGGAGGTAGCAAGCTTCATAATGCCTGTGAGTGTGAGGTAGCAGCCACACGCCTGTGAGTGTGAGGTAGCAGCCATAATGCCTGAGAGTGTGAGGCAGCAGCCATAATGCCTGTGAAGTGTGAGTGTGAGAGCCATATGCCTGTGAGTGTGAGGTAGCAGCCATAATGCCTGTGAGTGTGAGGTAGCAGCCATAATGCCTGTGAGTGTGAGGTAGCAGCCATAATGCCTGTGATAGGAGGGCAATAATGCCTGTGAGTGTGAGGTGGCAGAATAATGCCTGTGAGTGTGAGGTAGCAGCCATAATGCTCCGTGAGTGTGAGGTAGCAGCCATAATGCCCTGTGAGTGGAGAGAGGGGGAGCCATACAGGGGTGTGAGGTAGCAGCCTAATGCCTGTGGGAGTGTGTGAGGTAACAACCATAATGCCTGGTCAGGTGAGAGGTGCAGCAGCCATACAGGCCTGTGGAGGGGAAACAGGGAGATGGTGGAGGTAGCAGCCATAATGCCTGTGAGTGTGAGGAGGTAGCAGCCATAATGCCTGTGAGTGTGAGTAGCAGCCATAATGCCTGTGAGTGTGGGTAGCAGTCATAATGCCTGGAGTGTGAGGTAGCAGCCATAATGCCTGGAGTGTGAGGTAGCAGCCATAATGCCTGTGAGTGTGAGGTTGCAGCCATAATGCCTGTGAGTGTGAGGCAGCAGCCATAATGCCTGTGAGAGGTAGCAGCCATAATGTCTGTGAGTGTGAGGTAGCAGCCATAATGCCTGTGAGTGTGAGGTAGCAGCCATAATGCCAGTGTGAGGCAGCAGCCATAATGCCTGGAGAGTGTGAGGTAGCAGCCATAATGCCTGTGTCTGTGTGAGGTAGCAGCCATACAATGCCTGTGTGTGTGAGGAGTAGCAGCCATAATGCCTGTGAGTGTGGAGGTAGCAGCCATAATGCCTGTGAGTGTGTGTGAGGTGGTAGCAGCCATAATGCCTGTGAGCGTGAGGCAGTAGCAGCCATAATGCCTGTGAGCGGAGGTAGCAGCCATAATGCCTGTGAGTGTGAGGTAGCAGCCATAATGCCCTGTGTCTGTGTGAGGTAGCAGCCATAATGCCTGAGCGTGGAGTGTAGCAGCCATAATGCCTGTGAGTGTGAGGTGAGGCAGCAGCCATAATGCCTGTGAGTGTGAGGTAGCAGCCATAATGCCTGTGAGTGTGAGGTAGCAGCCATAATGCCTGTGAGTGTGAGGTAGGCAGCCATAATGCCTGTGTCTGTGTGAGGTAGCAGCCATAATGCCTGTGAGTGTGAGGTAGCAGCCATAATGCCTGTGAGTGTGAGGTAGCAGCCATAATGCCTGTGAGTGTGAGGTAGCAGCCATAATGCCTGTGAGTCTGAGGTAGCAGCCATAATGCCTGTGTCTGTGTGTGAGGTAGCAGCCATAATGCCTGTGAGTGTGAGGTAGCAGCCATAATGCCTGTGAGTGTGAGGTAGCAGCCATAATGCCTGTGAGTGTGAGGTAGCAGCCATAATGCCTGTGAGTGTGAGGTAGCAGCCATAATGCCTGTGAGTGTGAGGTAGCAGCCATAATGCCTGTGAGTGTGAGGTAGCAGCCATAATGACTGTGAGTGTGAGGTAGCAGCCATAATGCCTGTGAGTGTGAGGTAGCAGCCATAATGCCTGTGAGTGTGAGGTAGCAGCCATAATGCCTGTGAGTGTGAGGTAGCAGCCATAATGCCTGTGTGAGGTAGCAGCCATAATGCCTGTGAGTGTGAGGTAGCAGCCATAATGCCTGTGAGTGTGAGGTAGCAGCCATAATGCCTGTGAGTGTGAGGTAGCAGCCATAATGCCTGTGAGTGTGAGGTAGCAGCCATAATGCCTGTGAGTGTGAGGTAGCAGCCATAATGCCTGTGAGTGTGAGGTAGCAGCCATAATGCCTGTGTCTGTGTGAGGTAGCAGCCATAATGCCTGTGAGTGTGAGGTAGCAGCCATAATGCCTGTGAGTGTGAGGTAGCAGCCATAATGCCTGTGAGTGTGAGGTAGCAGCCATAATGCCTGTGTGAGGTAGCAGCCATAATGCCAGTGTGAGGTAGCAGCCATAATGCCAGTGTGAGGTAGCAGCCATAATGCCTGTGAGTGTGAGGTAGCAGCCATAATGCCAGTGTGAGGTAGCAGCCATAATGCCTGTGAGTGTGAGGTAGCAGCCATAATGCCTGTGAGTGTATGTCCACTCTTCATCGTCTGTGGGGCTGATTGGGGAGAAATAACGGGGAAGTCATGGACTGATATCAGTCCTGTTATGTTCCGTAGAGAGTTAACGTGTCATTGTTATCCATCTGCCACCCGTTTCCACCGACAAAATCGGCTTGATTTGATTACATTTGTTTGTTGGTGAAATCAAAATGGCCAGTTTTACCCTTGTGATGGTACGTGTGAAAAGGGTTAAAGAGAAGAACCTGTTATACAGGACTCATCCTTACCGTAGCCAATCATACAGGACTCATCCTTACCGTAGCCAATCATACAGGACTCATCCTTACCGTAGCCAATCATACAGGACTCATCCTTACCGTAGCCAATCATACAGGACTCATCCTTACCGTAGCCAATCATACAGGACTCATCCTCACCGTAGCCAATCATACAGGACTCATCCTTACCGTAGCCAATCATACAGGACTCATCCTTACCGTAGCCAATCATACAGGAATGTATACTGTTACTAGAACACTAAACTAGTCCAGGACAGGAAGAGATGGACGGACCACTTGGTGTGATGAGGCATAACATCATTGTTCTCTACTCTGGAAAGCTGCAGGTGTTCTCCGGTTTAGGTTAGTTAAGTTGCTAGTTACCTTGCAGACGGTCTCCGGTTTAGGTTAGTTAAGTTGCTAGTTACCTTGCAGACGGTTTTCATTGTAGGTTAGTTAAGTTGCTAGTTACCTTGGAGACTGTCTCCGGTGTAGGTTAGTTAAGTTGCTAGTTACCTTGCAGACTGTCTCCGGTTTAGGTTAGTTAAGTTGCTAGTTACCTTGGAGACTGTCTCCGGTTTAGGTTAGTTAAGTTGCTAGTTACCTTGCAGACGGTTTTCATTGTAGGTTAGTTAAGTTGCTAGTTACCTTGCAGATGGTCTCCGGTTTAGGTTAGTTAAGTTGCTAGTTACCTTGCAGACGGTCTCCTGGTGTAGGTTAGTTAAGTTGCTAGTTACCTTGGAGACTGTCTCCGGTTTAGGTTAGTTAAGTTGCTAGTTACCTTGCAGACGGTCTCCTGGTGTAGGTTAGTTAAGTTGGTAGTTACCTTGGAGACTCTCAGTGTAGGTTAGTTAAGTTGCTAGTTACCTTGCAGACGGTCTCCTGGTGTAGGTTAGTTAAGTTGCTAGTTACCTTGCAGACGGTTTTCATTGTAGGTTAGTTAAGTTGCTAGTTACCTTGCAGATGGTCTCCGGTTTAGGTTAGTTAAGTTGGTAGTTACCTTGCAGATGGTCTCCGGTGTAGGTTAGTTAAGTTGCTAGTTACCTTGGAGACTGTCTCCAGTGTAGGTTAGTTAAGGTGCTAGTTACCTTGCAGACGGTTTTCATTGTAGGTTAGTTAAGTTGCTAGTTACCTTGCAGATGGTCTCCGGTAGGTTAGTTAAGTTGCTAGTTACCTTGCAGACGGTCTCAGTGTAGGTTAGTTAAGTTGCTAGTTACCTTGCAGATGGTCTCCAGCAGTACAGAGCAGACTCTCTAGGCTGGATGATGACGAGGACAGGCTGGTCGTTAGGAAGACACACCCAGGACGGGGTCAGGTGGTCAGGCACCCAGATATCACTGTCTGTCATGTGAATGTCTGAGTTGACCTGAGGAAGACTCTTCCCCTCATGACTCTTCTGGAGAGATAGAAAGACATGGTTTAGAACTAGCTTGTTTGTTTTATTTAACCTTTATTTAACCTTTATTTAACCTTTATTTAACCTTTATTTAACTAGGGCAAGTCAGTTAAGAACAAATTATTATTTTACAATGACGGCCTAGGAACAGTGGGGTTAACTGCCTTGTTCAGGGGGGCAGAACGACAGATTTGTACCTTGTCAGCTCGGGGATTTGAACTTGCATGACTACCTGTCAGTGGTGGGTAAAGTACCCAACTGTCATATTTGAGGAAAAGTAAAAGATACATTAATATAAAATGCCTCAAGTAAAAGTAAAAGGTCACCCAGTAAAATACAACTTGAGTAAAAGGTCACCCAGTAATATACAACTTGAGTAAAAGGTCACCCAGTAATATACAACTTGAGTAAAAGGTCACCCAGTAATATACAACTTGAGTAAAAGGTCACCCAGTAAAATACAACTTGAGTAAAAGGTCACCCAGTAATATACAACTTGAGTAAAAGGTCACCCAGTAATATACAACTTGAGTAAAAGGTCACCCAGTAATATACAACTTGAGTAAAAGGTCACCCAGTAATATACAACTTGAGTAAAAGGTCACCCAGTAATATACAACTTGAGTAAAAGGTCACCCAGTAATATACAACTGAGTAAAAGGTCACCCAGTAATATACAACTTGAGTAAAAGGTCACCCAGTAAAATACAACTTGAGTAAAAGGTCACCCAGTAATATACAACTTGAGGTAAAAGGTCACCCAGTAATATACAACTTGAGTAAAAGGTCACCCAGTAATATACAACTTGAGTAAAGGTCACCCAGTAAAATACAACTTGAGTAAAAGGTCACCCAGTAATATACAACTTGAGTAAAAGGTCACCCAGTAAAAATACAACTTGAGTAAAAGGTCACCCAGTAATATACAACTTGAGTAAAAGGTCACCCAGTAATATACAACTTGAGTAAAAGGTCACCCAGTAATATACAACTTGAGTAAAAGGTCACCCAGTAATATACAACTTGAGTAAGAGGTCACCCAGTAAATACAACTTGAGTAAAAGGTCACCCAGTAATATACAACTTGAGTAAAAGGTCACCCAGTAATATACAACTTGAGTAAAAGGTCACCCAGTAATATACAACTTGAGTAAAAGGTCACCCAGTAATATACAACTTGAGTAAAAGGTCACCCAGTAATATACAACTGAGTGAAAGGTCACCCAGTAATATACAACTTGAGTAAAAGGTCACCCAGTAATATACAACTTGAGTAAAAGGTCACCCAGTAATATACAACTTGAGTAAAAGGTCACCCAGTAATATACAACTTGAGTAAAAGGTCACCCAGTAATATACAACTTGAGTAAAAGGTCACCCAGTAATATACAACTTGAGTAAAAGGTCACCCAGTAATATACAACTTGAGTAAAAGGTCACCCAGTAATATACAACTTAAGTAAAAGGTCACCCAGTAATATACAACTTGAGTAAAAGGTCACCCAGTAATATACAACTTGAGTAAAAGGTCACCCAGTAATATACAACTTGAGTAAAAGGTCACCCAGTAATATACAACTTGAGTAAAAGGTCACCCAGTAATATACAACTTGAGTAAAAGGTCACCCAGTAATATACAACTTGAGTAAAAGGTCACCCAGTAATATACAACTTGAGTAAAAGGTCACCCAGTAATATACAACTTGAGTAAAAGGTCACCCAGTAATATACAACTTGAGTAAAAGGTCACCCAGTAATATACAACTTGAGTAAAAGGTCACCCAGTAATATACAACTTGAGTAAAAGGTCACCCAGTAATATACAACTTGAGTAAAAGGTCACCCAGTAATATAACTTGGAGTAAAAGGTCACCCAGTAATATACAACTTGAGTAAAAGGTCACCCAGTAATATACAACTTGAGTAAAAGGTCACCCAGTAATATACAACTTGAGTAAAAGGTCACCCAGTAATATACAACTTGAGTAAAAGGTCACCCAGTAATATACAACTTGAGTAAAAGTCTAAAACTATTTGGTTTAAAATATACTTAAGTATCAACAGTAAAAATTGTTTCATATTCCTTATTTTAAGCAAACCAGATCTTTCTAGTTACATTTTTATTTTATTTACGGATAGCCAGGGTCCCACTCCAACATTCAGACATCATTTACAAACAAAGCATGTTGGTTTAGTGAGTCCTCCAGATCAGAGACAGTAGGATGACCAGGATGTTCTCTGTTTAGTGAGTCCACCAGATCAGAGGCAGTAGGGATGACCAGGATGTTCTCTGTTTAGTGAGTCCTCCAGATCAGAGGCAGTAGGGATGACCATACAGGGATGTTCTCTGTTTAGTGAGTCCTCCAGATCAGAGGCAGTAGGGATGACTCAGGGATGTTCTCTGTTCTAGTGAGTCCTCCAGATCAGAGGCAGTAGAGATGACCAGGGATGTTCTCTGTTTAGTGAGTCCACCAGATCAGAGGCAGGGGATGACCAGGATGTTCTCTGTTTAGTGAGTCCACCAGATCAGAGGCAGTAGGGATGACCAGGGATGTTCTCTGTTTAGTGAGTCCTCCAGATCAGAGGCAGGGGATGACCAGGATGTTCTCTGTTTAGTGAGTCCTCCAGATCAGAGACAGGTAGGGATGACCAGGGATGTTCTCTGTTTAGTGAGTCCTCCAGATCAGAGACAGTAGGGGGAGGACCAGGGATGTTCTCTGTTTAGTGAGTCCACCAGATCAGAGGCAGTAGGGATGACCAGGATGTTCTCTGTTTAGTGAGTCCTCCAGATCAGAGGCAGTAGAGATGACCAGGGATGTTCTCTGTTTAGTGAGTCCACCAGATCAGAGGCAGTAGGGATGACCAGGGATGTTCTCTGTTTAGTGAGTCCACCAGATCAGAGGCAGTAGAGATGACCAGGATGTTCTCTGTTTAGTGAGTCCACCAGATCAGAGGCAGTAGGGATGACCAGGGATGTTCTCTGTTTAGTGAGTCCTCCAGATCAGAGGCAGTAGGGATGACCAGGGATGTTCTCTGTTTAGTGAGTCCACCAGATCAGAGACAGTAGAGATGACCAGGGATGTTCTCTGTTTAGTGAGTCCTCCAGATCAGAGGCAGTAGGGATGACCAGGATGTTCTCTGTTTAGTGCGTGAATTTGATTATTTTTCCTGTCCTGCTAGGCATTCAAGATGTAACGAGTACTTTTAGGTGTCAAGGAAAATGTACGGAGTAAAAGTACATTATTTGCTTTAGGAATGTAGTGAAGTGAAAAGCAAAAGTAGTCAAAAATATCAAAAGTAAATAGTACAGACACCCCAAAAACAACTTAAGTAGTACTTTAAAGTATTTTTGACTTAAGTACTTTACACCACTGCTGACTGTACATGTGACCCGAGGAAGGCTCTTCTTCACTCTTCTAGGAAACAGACACGCATTAAATAGTGTTTCTACCAGCCTAAAGACTTTGTAAATGAAGGTCAATCTGTTCTTTGACTGATGCCTCAGTATCAGTTATCCACCAAGCTAGGAAGATGAATGGTACCCACTGCCTACTTACCTGGCAGTGTGTGTGTGTGTGTGTGTGTGTGTGTGATGCCTACTTACCTCTCTCCTGGCAGTGTCCACATCATAGATCCCGTCCAGAGGCTTTTTTCACTGGCTCCTCCCCATCAACAAAGACCTGAGGGAGAAACAGCAAGGCCAATATAGAACCCTCCAAAAAAATGGCTGAGCAAAGAAGTTGTATGTATGAGATAAGTGGCAGTTCTAAGTGGCGGTTCTATGGCAGTTCTAAGAGGCAGTTCTAAGAGGCAGTTCTAAGAGGTTCTAAGAGGCAGTTCTATGGCAGTTCTATGTGGCAGTTCTAAGTGGCAGTTCTAAGTGGCAGTTCTAAGAGGCAGTTCTAAGAGGCAGTCTTAAGTGGCAGTTCTATGGCAGTTCTAAGAGGCAGTTCTAAGAGGCAGTTCTAAGAGGCAGTTCTAAGAGGCAGTTCTAAGAGGCAGTTCTAATTGGCAGTTCTAAGTGGCAGTTCTAAGAGGCAGTTCTAAGAGGCAGTTCTAATTGGCAGTTCTAAGAGGCAGTTCTATTCTGTGGCCGTCTCGGGCGGGTCACCTAAGTGGCAGTTCTAAGTGGCAGTTCTAAGTGGCAGTTCTAAGTGGCATTATTCCAGATCTCTATGCAGGTTAATTTCTACAGAGCTGCTTCGTTATATAGACAAGGAGGACAGACTAGTGGTTACATAGACCAGGAGGATGGTGGGCTGTGGTCTGCTGGAGTTAAAGACACGTACCAGGTGGGCTGTGGTCTGGGAGTTAAAGACACGTACTCAGGTGGGCTGTGGTCTGTTGGAGTTAAAGACACATACCAGGTGGGCTGTGGTCTGCTGGAGTTAAAGACACGTACCAGGTGGACTGCTGAGTTAAAGACACGTACCAGGTGGTCTGCTGAGTTAAAGACACATACCAGGTGGGCTGTGGTCTGCTGGAGTTAAAGACACATACCAGGTGGGCTGTGGTCTGTTGGAGTTAAAGACACATACCAGGTGGGCTGTGGTCTGCTGGGAGTTAAAGACACATACCAGGTGGGCTGTGGTCTACTGGAGTTAAAGACACGTACTCAGGTGGGCTGTGGTCTGCTGGAGTTAAAGACACGTACCAGGTGGGCTGTGGTCTGCTGGAGTTAAAGACACGTACTCAGGTGGACTGCTGGAGTTAAAGACACGTACCAGGTGGACTGCTGGAGTTAAAGACAATGCATCAGGTGGTCTGCTGGAGTTAAAGACACGTACCAGGTGGGCTGTGGTCTGCTGGAGTTAAAGACACGTACTCAGGTGGGCTGTGGTCTGCTGGAGTTAAAGACACGTACCAGGTGGACTGCTGGAGTTAAAGACACATACCAGGTGGTCTGCTGGAGTTAAAGACACATACCAGGTGGGCTGTGGTCTGCTGGAGTTAAAGACACGTACCAGGTGGTCTGCTGGAGTTAAAGACACGTACCTGGTGGTCTGTGGTCTGCTGGAGTTAAAGACACATACCAGGTGGGCTGTGGTCTGCTGGAGTTAAAGACACATAGCAGGTGGGCTGTGGTCTGCTGGAGTTAAAGACACGTACCTGGTTGATGGTGGGGTGGGCTGTGGTCTTCTTCTTGGAAGTAGTGTCCAGGCCCCACAGAGAGGAGAACCTGCTCTTACGTTTGGATGAGGAGGCACGTGACATGGCCTGGGTACGCCTCCCCCGCCTCTGTACGGGCTGCCACCTACATCACACACACACACACACACAGAGAGAGAGAAAGAAACAGCGAGAGAGAGAAAGAAACAGCGAGAGAGAGACACACAGACACACACACACAGAGAGACAGAGAGAGAGACACACACACACAGAGAGACAGAGAGAGAGACACACACACAGAGAGAAAGAAACAGCGATAGAGAGACACACACAGAGAGAAAGAAACAGCGATAGAGAGAGAGACAGAGAGAGAGACACACACAGAGAGAAAGAAACAGCGATAGAGAGGGAGACAGAGAGAGAGACACACACAGAGAGAAAGAAACAGCGAAAGAGAGAGAGAGAGAGACACACACAGAGAGACAGAGAGAGAGAAAGAAACAGCGAGAGAGAGAAAGAAACAGCGATAGAGAGAGAGACAGAGAGAGAGAGACACACAGAGAGAAAGAAACAGTGAAAGAGAGAGAGACACACACAGAGAGACACACAGAGAGAAAGAAACAGCGATAGAGAGAGAGAGACAGAGAGAGAGAGACACACACAGAGAGAAAGAAACAGTGAAAGACAGAGAGTGATACAGAGAGAAAGAGACAGACACACAGACAAACACACAGAGCGAGACAGAGAGAGACAGACACACACAGAGACAGACAAAAGGTGAGAGAGAGAAAGACATTCACAGAGACAGCATTATTGAAAGGAGGATATCTAACACACAGAACACCTCACCCACAAAACCTGACACTGCTGGTTAGGTCTGACCATGGAATGGTTATATGGCCCAGGAGGACGGACTGGTGGTTATACAGACCAGGAGGACAGACTAGTGGTTATACAGACCAGGAGGACTAGTGGTTATATAGACCAGGAGGACTAGTGGTTATAAAGACCAGGAGGACAGACTAGTGGTTATACAGACCAGGAGGACTAGTGGTTATATGGCCCAGGAGGACAGACTAGTGGTTATACAGACCAGGAGGACTAGTGGTTATATGGCCCAGGAGGACAGACTAGTGGTTATACAGACCAGAGGACTAGTGGTTATATAGACCAGAGGACAGACTGGTGGTTATATAGACCAGGAGGACAGACTTAGTGGTTATACAGACCAGGAGGACTAGTGGTTATATAGACCAGAGGACAGACTGGTGGTTATACAGACCAGGAGGACTAGTGGTTATAAAGACCAGGAGGACAGACTAGTGGTTATACAGACCAGGAGGACTAGTGGTTATACAGACCAGGAGGACTAGTGGTTATACAGACCAGGAGGACTAGTGGTTATACAGACCAGGAGGACTAGTGGTTATACAGACCAGGAGGACTAGTGGTTATACAGACCAGGAGGACTAGTGGTTATATAGACCAGAGACTAGTGGTTATACAGACCAGGGAGGACTAGTGGTTATACAGACCAGGAGGACAGACTAGTGGTTATACAGACCAGGAGGACTAGTGGTTATACAGACCAGGAGGACTAGTGGTTATACAGACCAGGAGGACTAGTGGTTATACAGACCAGGAGGACTAGTGGTTATACAGACCAGAGGACTAGTGGTTATACAGACCAGGAGGACTAGTGGTTATACAGACCAGGAGGACTAGTGGTTATACAGACCAGGAGGACAGACTAGTGGTTGTGTGTGTGCAGACTGTGTGTGTGTGTGTGCATGCGTGTGCATGCCTTTCTGTGTGTGTGTGTGTGCGTGCTCCTCACCAGAGCATGAAAGGACGACACAGAGAAGATTCCGAGGCGTCCCATGGCCAGTTTAGTGGGTCTGGAGGCGAAGGCTAGCAGGCGTTTGGGGTTGGGCAGCTCCTCCCTGCAGACTGGCCAGGTGTAACACCGAACCGGAACAGACTCATATGAAACTGTTCCAAGTTCTGCTCCCACAGAAAGATCTAGAACAAAAAACACAAAAAACACAACAACCCATTTAAAATTTTAAAAAAGGGTTAATCTGGGTTTGGTACATCCCATGTTTCTCACGGATGGACAGTCTTTGCATCCATAGCTGTGTCTATGCATTTGAGAGTGGTTACACTGCCACGTGTGTCTCCCACCCAAACGTCAACAAAAACCAACGAGCCGACGGTGGGACGACAGGAGACAGCAGAGAGACTACGCCTCCAGCCACATCGACGGGGCCGGGGGTGAAGAAGGTTCAACAGCGGGTACCTGAGGACCTGAAACGGTCCCTTTCACATAGACGGTGTGGTGAAGAAGGTTCAACAGCGGGTACCTGAGGACCTGAAACGGTCCCTTTCACATAGACGGTGTGGTGAAGAAGGTTCAACAGCGGGTACCTGAGGACCTGAAACGGTCCCTTTCACATAGACGGTGTGGTGAAGAAGGTTCAACAGCGGGTACCTGAGGACCTGAAACGGTCCCTTTCACATAGACGGTGTGGTGAAGAAGGTTCAACAGCTGGTACCTGAGGACCTGAAACGGTCCCTTCACATAGACGGTGTGGTGAAGAAGGTTCAACAGCGGGTACCTGAGGACCTGAAACGGTCCCTTTCACATAGACGGTGTGGTGAAGAAGGTTCAACAGCGGGTACCTGAGGACCTGAAACGGTCCCTTTCACATAGACGGTGTGGTGAAGAAGGTTCAACAGCGGGTACCTGAGGACCTGAAACGTCCCTTTCCCTTTCATAGACGGTGTGGTGAAGAAGGTTCAACAGCGGGTACCTGAGGACCTGAAACGGTCCTTTCACATAGACGGTGTGGTGAAGAAGGTTCAACAGCGGGTACCTGAGGACCTGAAACGGTCCCTTTCACATAGACGGTGGTGAAGAAGGTTCAACAGCGGGTACCTGAGGACCTGAAACGGTCCCTTTCACATAGACGGTGTGGTGAAGAAGGTTCAATGCGGGTACCTGAGGACCTGAACGGTCCCTTCAGACGGTGTGGTGAAGAAGGTTCAACAGCGGGTACCTGAGGACCTGAAACGGTCCCTTTCACATAGACGGTGTGGTGAAGAAGGTTCAACAGCGGGTACCTGAGGACCTGAAACGGTCCCTTTCACATAGACGGTGTGGTGAAGAAGGTTCAACAGCCGGTACCTGAGGACCTGAAACGGTCCCTTTCACATAGACGGTGTGGTGAAGAAGGTTCAACAGCGGGTACCTGAGGACCTGAAACGGTCCCTTTCACATAGACGGTGAAGAAGAAGGTTCACCAGTGGTACCTGAGGACCTGAAACGGTCCCTTTCACATAGACGGTGGTGA
Source organism: Oncorhynchus nerka (assembly GCF_034236695.1). Lineage (NCBI taxonomy): Eukaryota > Metazoa > Chordata > Actinopteri > Salmoniformes > Salmonidae > Oncorhynchus > Oncorhynchus nerka. Next base: position 949 of record NW_027038122.1, on the reverse strand, counting down.
AGAAGGTTCAACAGCGGGTACCTGAGGACCTGAAAACGGTCCTTTCACATAGACGGTGTGGTGAAGAAGGTTCAACAGCGGGTACCTGAGGACCTGGAAACGGTCCCTTTCACATAGACGGTGTGGTGAAGAAGGTTCAACAGCTGGTACCTGAGGACCTGAAACGGTCCCTTTCACATAGACGGTGGTGAAGAAGGTTCAACAGCGGTAGGACCTGAACGTCCCTTCACATAGACCTGAACAGCGGTGCCCGAGGACCTGAAACTTTCACATGAAGAAGGTTCAACAGCGGTGAAGAAACGGTCCCTTCACATAGACGCGAGACCTGGGTACCTGACGAAGAAGGTTCAACAGCGGGTGAAAAACGGTCCCTTTCACATAGACGGTGTGGTGAAGAAGGTTCAACAGCGGGTACCTGAGGACCTGAAACGGTCCCTTTCACATAGACGGTGGGTGAAGAAGGTTCAACAGCGGAGTACCTGAGGACCTGAACGTCCCTTCACATAGACGGTGTGGTGAAGAAGGTTCAACAGCGGGTACCTGAGGACCTGAAACGTCCCTTTCACATAGACGGTGTGGTGAAGAAGGTTCAACAGCTGGTACCTGAGGACCTGAAACTGTCCCTTTCACATAGACGGTGTGGTGAAGAAGGTTCAACAGCGGGTACCTGAGGACCTGAAACGGTCCCTTTCACATAGACGGTGGTGAAGAAGGCTCGGTACCTGAGGACCTGAAACGGTCCCTTTCACATAGACGGTGTGGTGAAGAAGGTTCAACAGCGGGTACCTGAGGACCTGAACGGTCCCTTCACATAGACGGTGTGGTGAAGAAGGTTCAACAGCGGGCAATCCGGAGGACCTGAAACTATCCTTCACATAGACGGTGTGGTGAAGAAGGTTCAACAGCGGGTACCTGAGGACCTGAAACGGTCCCTTTCACATAGACGGTG
>NW_027038121.1:0-26122 GCF_034236695.1 Oncorhynchus nerka | reverse complement strand
GGAGAGGTTAGAACAAACTACCTGAACATCCTGACAGAGAGGAGAGGAGGGGTTAGAACAAACTGTCTGTACATCCTGACAGAGAGGAGAGGAGAGGTTAGAACAAACTACCTGTACATCCTGACAGAGAGAGGAGAGGAGAGGTTAGAACAAACTACCTGTACATCCTGACGGAGAGGAGAGGTTAGAACAAACTGTCTGTACATCCTGACAGAGAGGAGAGGAGAGGTTAGAACAAACTGTCTGTACATCCTGACAGAGAGAGGAGAGGAGAGGTTAGAACAAACTACCTGTACATCCTGACAGAGAGGAGAGGTTAGAACAAACTACCTGTACATCCTGACAGAGAGGTTAGAACAAACTACCTGTACATCCTGACAGAGAGGTTAGAACAAACTACCTGTACATCCTGACAGAGAGGAGAGGAGAGGTTAGAACAAACTACCTGAACACCCTGACAGAGAGGAGAGGAGAGGTTAGAACAAACTGTCTGTACATCCTGACAGAGAGGTTAGAACAAACTACCTGTACATCCTGACAGAGAGGTTAGAACAAACTACCTGTACATCCTGACAGAGAGGTTAGAACAAACTACCTGTACATCCTGACAGAGAGGTTAGAACAAACTACCTGTACATCCTGACAGAGAGGTTGGAACAAACTACCTGTACATCCTGACAGAGAGGTTGGAACAAACTACCTGTACATCCTGACAGAGGAAAGGTTAGAACAATCTGTCTGTACATCCTGACAGAGAGAGGAGAGGAGAGGTTAGAACAAAATACCTGTACATCCTGACAGAGAGGTTAGAACAAACTACCTGAACATCCTGACAGAGAGAGGAGAGGAGAGGTTAGAACAAAATACCTGTACATCCTGACAGAGAGGTTAGAACAAACTACCTGTACATCCTGACAGAGAGGAGAGGTTAGAACAAACTACCTGTACATCCTGACAGAGAGGAGAGGTTAGAACAAACTACCTGTACATCCTGACAGAGAGGTTAGAACAAACTACCTGAACATCCTGACAGAGAGGTTAGAACAAACTACCTGAACATCCTGACAGAGAGGAGAGGAGAGGTTAGAACAAACTACCTGAACATCCTGACAGAGAGGAGAGGTTAGAACAAACTACCTGTACATCCTGACAGAGAGGAGAGGTTAGAACAAACTACCTGAACATCCTGACAGAGAGGAGAGGAGAGGTTAGAACAAACTACCTGAACATCCTGACAGAGAGGTTAGAACAAACTACCTGTACATCCTGACAGAGAGGTTAGAACAAACTACCTGTACATCCTGACAGAGAGGAGAGGTTAGAACAAACTGTCTGTACATCCTGACAGAGAGGAGAGGAGAGGTTAGAACAAACTACCTGAACATCCTGACAGAGAGGAGAGGTTAGAACAAACTACCTGTACATCCTGACAGAGAGGAGAGGTTAGAACAAACTACCTGTACATCCTGACAGAGAGGAGAGGTTAGAACAAACTACCTGTACATCCTGACAGAGAGGAGAGGTTAGAACAAACTACCTGAACATCCTGACAGAGAGGAGAGGTTAGAACAAACTACCTGAACATCCTGACAGAGAGGAGAGGTTAGAACAAACTACCTGAACATCCTGACAGAGAGGAGAGGTTAGAACAAACTGTCTGTACATCCTGACAGAGAGGAGAGGAGAGGTTAGAACAAACTACCTGTACATCCTGACAGAGAGGAGAGGAGAGGTTAGAACAAACTACCTGAACATCCTGACAGAGAGGAGAGGAGAGGTTAGAACAAACTGTCTGTACATCCTGACAGAGAGGAGAGGAGAGGTTAGAACAAACTACCTGTACATCCTGACAGAGAGGAGAGGTTAGAACAAACTACCTGAACATCCTGACAGGAGAGGAGAGGTTAGAACAAACTACCTGAACATCCTGACAGAGAGGAGAGGTTAGAACAAACTACCTGAACATCCTGACAGAGAGGAGAGGTTAGAACAAACTACCTGAACATCCTGACAGAGAGGAGAGGTTAGAACAAACTGTCTGTACATCCTGACAGAGAGAAGAGAGGAGAGGTTAGAACAAACTACCTGAACATCCTGACAGAGAGGAGAGGTTAGAACAAACTACCTGAACATCCTGACAGAGAGGTTAGAACAAACTACCTGTACATCCTGACACAGAAAGGAGAGGAGAGGTTAGAACAAACTACCTGTACATCCTGACAGAGAGGTTAGAACAAACTACCTGTACATCCTGACAGAGAGGTTAGAACAAACTACCTGTACATCCTGACAGAGAGGAGAGGTTAGAACAAACTGTCTGTACATCCTGACAGAGAGAGGAGAGGTTAGAACAAACTACTGTACATCCTGACAGAGAGGAGAGGTTAGAACAAACTACCTGTACATCCTGACAGAGGAGAGGTTAGAACAAACTACCTGTACATCCTGACAGAGAGAGGAGAGGTTAGAACAAACTACTGTACATCCTGACAGAGAGGAGAGGTTAGAACAAACTACCTGTACATCCTGACAGAGAGAGGAGGTTAGAACAAACTACCTGTACATCCTGACAGAGAGGTTAGAACAAACTGTCTGTACATCCTGACAGAGAGAGGAGAGGAGAGGTTAGAACAAACTACCTATACATCCTGACAGAGAGGTTAGAACAAACTACTTGTACATCCTGACAGAGAGGTTGGAACAAACTACCTGTACATCCTGACAGAGAGGTTGGAACAAACTACCTGTACATCCTGACAGAGAGGTTGGAACAAACTACCTGTACATCCTGACAGAGAGGTTAGAACAAACTACCTGAACATCCTGACAGAGAGAGGAGAGGAGAGGTTAGAACAAACTACCTGAACATCCTGACAGAGAGGAGAGGTTAGAACAAACTACCTGTACATCCTGACAGAGAGGAGAGGTTAGAACAAACTACCTGTACATCCTGACAGAGAGAGGAGAGGCTAGAACAAACTGTCTGTACATCCTGACAGAGGAAAGGTTAGAACAAACTACCTGAACATCCTGACAGAGAGAGGAGAGGAGAGGTTAGAACAAACTACCTGTACATCCTGACAGAGAGGAGAGGAGAGGTTAGAACAAACTACCTGTACATCCTGACAGAGAGGAGAGGTTAGAACAAACTACCTGTACATCCTGACAGAGAGAGGAGAGGAGAGGTTAGAACAAACTACCTGAACATCCTGACAGAGAGGAGAGGTTAGTACAAACTGTCTGTACATCCTGACAGAGAGAGGAGAGGAGAGGTTAGAACAAACTGTCTGTACATCCTGACAGAGAGAGGAGAGGAGAGGTTAGAACAAACTACCTGTACATCCTGACAGAGGAAAGGTTAGAACAAACTACCTGAACATCCTGACAGAGAGGTTAGAACAAACTACCTGTACATCCTGTGGCGCACCTCCATTAATCTCAAGACAGACTTGTGATTGTCAGTGTATATACACATTGTGTTCTGTCATTAATGTAGCTCCTTAACCAATTTACTGCCCCTGAGACCAATGTTTCTGAGTCTAGCTAGCAACAATTCATGGTCAACTGAATCAAATACCTTTTGACAAATCCACAAACAGAGCAGCACAATGTTGCTTTTTATCAAGCCCATTCATGTTTGCCACGGCCATATAGCTACAGTTTTTTAACAGTGAGTTCACTAGATTTATCGACTTTGGCCAGGATAGAGAGTTCACTGGGGGTTCATAGACTTTGGGCCAGCATAGGGAGTTCACTGGGGATTCATAGACTTTGGGCCAGGACAGGGAGTTCACTAGGGATTCATAGACTTTGACCAGGATAGGGAGTTCACTAGGGATTCATAGACTTTGTCCAGGATAGGGAGTTTAGAGAGAGGACGATAGTTATTAGCATCTGAGGGATCTCCACCCTTTAGCAGTGGGAGGACATAAGCTGATTTCTAAATGATGGGTATAGAATTGGTCAAGAGACATATGTTGAAAATGTGAGCCACAGGTTCAGTAATAATACCAGCTGCTATCTTTAAGAGGTAAGGGGTCCAGGTTGTCTGGAGCTGCAGACTTCTTTTTTATGTCTATAGCCTTTCAGTGCTTTATAGACCTCAGTGTAAGAAACAGGCTCAAAGTTAAAATGGTTGACATAAGACCTTGTATCATAGTTGACTGTAACAGAGCTGACATTAGAGGCCTGGTTCCCACCATTATCAACAACAGAACCAGCAGATATGAAGTGCTTGTTAAAACCCCCTACAATGTCTGCTTTATCCTTCACTTCATTAGAATCCATCATTAAATGGTCAGGAAGGCCAGAGGAGACATTAGAATCCATTAAATGGTCAGGAAGGCCAGAGGAGACATTAGAATCCATCATTAAATGGTTCAGGAAGGAGACATTAGAATTCATCATTAAATGGTCAGGAAGGCCAGAGGAGATATTAGAACCCATCATTAAATGGTTCAGGAAGGAGACATTAGAATCCATCATTAAATGGTCAGGGAGGCCAGAGGAGACATTAGAATCCATTAAATGGTCAGGAAGGCCAGAGGAGACATTAGAATCCATCATTAAATGGTCAGGAAGGCCAGAGGAGACATTAGAATCTATCAGTAAATGGTCGGGAAGGAGACATTAGAATCCATCATTAAATGGTCAGGAAGGCCAGAGGAGACATTAGAACCCATCATTAAATGGTTCAGGAAGGAGACATTAGAATCCATCATTAAATGGTCAGGAAGGCCAGAGGAGATATTAGAACCCATCATTAAATGGTTCAGGAAGGAGACATTAGAATCCATCATTAAATGGTCAGGAAGGCCAGAGGAGACATTAGAATCCATCATTAAATGGTCAGGAAGGTCAGAGGAGACATTAGAATCCATCATTAAATGGTCAGGAAGGCCAGAGGAGACATTAGAATCCATCATTAAATGGTCAGGAGGCCAGGAGACATTAGAATCCATCATTAAATGGTCAGGAAGGAGACATTAGAATCCATCATTAAATGGTCAGAAGGCCAGAGGAGACATTAGAATCCATCATTAAATGGTCAGGAAGGCCAGAGGAGACATTAGAACCCATCATTAAATGGTCAGGAAGGCCAGAGGAGACATTAGAATCCATCATTAAATGGTCAGGAAGGCCAGAGGAGACATTAGAATCCATCATTAAATGGTCAGGAAGGCCAGAGGAGACATTAGAATCCATCATTAAATGGCCAGGAAGGCCAGAGGAGACATTAGAATCTATCAGTAAATGGTTCAGGAAGGAAGGAGCAGTAAATGGTCAGGAAGGAGACATTAGAATCCATCATTAAATGGTCAGGAAGGCCAGAGGAGACATTAGAATCTATCAGTAAATGGTTCAGGAAGGCTAGAGGAGACATTAAAATCTATCAGTAAATGGTCAGGAAGGAGACATTAGAATCCATCATTAAATGGTCAGGAAGGCCAGAGGAGACATTAGAACCCATCATTAAATGGTTCAGGAAGGCCAGAGGAGACATTAGAATCTATCAGTAAATGGTCGGGAAGGAGACATTAGAATCCATCATTAAATGGTCAGGAAGGCCAGAGGAGACATTAGAATTCATCATTAAATGGTCAGGAACGCCAGAGGAGACAGTAGAATCCATCATTAAATGGTCAGGAAGGCCAGAGGAGACATTAGAATCCATCATTAAATGGTCAGGAAGGCCAGAGGAGACATTAGAATCCATCATTAAATGGTTCAGGAAGGCTAGAGGAGACATTAGAATCCATCATTAAATGGTCAGGAAGGCCAGAGGAGACATTAGAACCCATCATTAAATGGTTCAGGAAGGCCAGAGGAGACATTAGAATCCATCATTAAATGGTCAGGAAGGCCAGAGGAGACATTAGAATCCATCATTAAATGGCCAGGAAGGCCAGAGGAGACATTAGAATCCATCATTAAATGGTCAGGAAGGCCAGAGGAGACATTAGAATCTATCAGTAAATGGTCGGGAAGGAGACATTAGAATCCATCATTAAATGGTCAGGAAGGCCAGAGGAGACATTAGAACCCATCATTAAATGGTTCAGGAAGGAGACATTAGAATCCATCATTAAATGGTCAGGAAGGCCAGAGGAGATATTAGAACCCATCATTAAATGGTTCAGGAAGGAGACATTAGAATCCATCATTAAATGGTCAGGAAGGCCAGAGGAGACATTAGAATCCATCATTAAATGGTCAGGAAGGTCAGAGGAGACATTAGAATCCATCATTAAATGGTCAGGAAGGCCAGAGGAGACATTAGAATCCATCATTAAATGGTCAGGAAGGCCAGAGGAGACATTAGAATCCATCATTAAATGGTCAGGAAGGAGACATTAGAATCCATCATTAAATGGTCAGGAAGGCCAGAGGAGACATTAGAATCCATCATTAAATGGTCAGGAAGGCCAGAGGAGACATTAGAACCCATCATTAAATGGTCAGGAAGGCCAGAGGAGACATTAGAATCCATCATTAAATGGTCAGGAAGGCCAGAGGAGACATTAGAATCCATCATTAAATGGTCAGGAAGGCCAGAGGAGACATTAGAATCCATCATTAAATGGCCAGGAAGGCCAGAGGAGATATTAGAACCCATCATTAAATGGTCAGGAAGGCCAGAGGAGACATTATAATCCATCATTAAATGGTCAGGAAGGCCAGAGGAGACATTAGAATCTATCAGTAAATGGTTCAGGAAGGCTAGAGGAGACATTAAAATCTATCAGTAAATGGTCAGGAAGGAGACATTAGAATCCATCATTAAATGGTCAGGAAGGCCAGAGGAGACATTAGAACCCATCATTAAATGGTTCAGGAAGGCCAGAGGAGACATTAGAATCTATCAGTAAATGGTCGGGAAGGAGACATTAGAATCCATCATTAAATGGTCAGGAAGGCCAGAGGAGACATTAGAATTCATCATTAAATGGTCAGGAACGCCAGAGGAGACAGTAGAATCCATCATTAAATGGTCAGGAAGGCCAGAGGAGACATTAGAATCCATCATTAAATGGTCAGGAAGGCCAGAGGAGACATTAGAACCCATCATTAAATGGTTCAGGAAGGCCAGAGGAGACATTAGAATCCATCATTAAATGGTCAGGAAGGCCAGAGGAGACATTAGAATCCATCATTAAATGGCCAGGAAGGCCAGAGGAGACATTAGAATCCATCATTAAATGGTCAGGAAGGCCAGAGGAGACATTAGAACCTGACAATGATTTGATTGGCTTCCAGAACTTGGTAGGGTTGTTTTAGGTTCTCTGTGACCACATTTAAACAGTGATCTGATTTGGACTTCCTGATCCATACAGTGTATTTGTTTCTTAGCGTTTCTTAAGGAGGCCCGTGTCAACAGGAGCATTTGTTTGTCTAGCCTGAGCCCCCAAGAGACAGCTCTCTTACTAATTCAATCTGCCAAGTTATCTGAAAAACCAGGGATTGTCCCTTCCACTCTATTCTACATTTCTTCACAGGGGCTTATCACAAATGGACACAAATTATATGTAAAAAATAGTCCCAGGCAGTGTCAACATCAGTAATAAAACTTATTCTGTCAATATTATGGAACAGGCGGGGAGGCAGGTAGCCTAGTGGATAGAGCAGGTAGCCTAGTGGTTAGAGCAGGTAGCCTAGTGGATAGAGCAGGTAGCCTAGTGGTTAGAGCAGGTAGCCTAGTGGTTAGAGCAGGTAGCCTAGTGGTTAGAGCAGGTAGCCTAGTGGATAGAGACAGGTAGTCTAGTGGATAGAGCAGGTAGCCTAGTGGTTAGAGCAGGTAGCCTAGTGGTTAGAGCAGGTAGCCTAGTGGATAGAGCAGGTAGCATAGGGGTTAGAGCAGGGAGCCTAGTGGATAGAGCAGGTAGCCTAGTGGATAGAGCAGGTAGCATAGGGGTTAGAGCAGGGAGCCTAGTGGTTAGAGCAGGTAGTCTAGTGGATAGAGCAGGTAGCCTAGTGGTTAGAGACAGGTAGTCTAGTGGATAGAGCAGGTAGCCTAGTGGTTAGAGGCAGGTAGCCTAGTGGATAGAGCAGGTAGCCTAGTGGTTAGAGCAGGTAGCCTAGTGGTTAGAGCAGGTAGCCTAGTGGTTAGAGCAGGTAGCCTAGTGGTTAGAGGCAGGTAGCCTAGTGGTTAGAGGCAGGTTAGAGGCAGGTAGCCTAGTGGTTAGAGGCAGGTAGCCTAGTGGTTAGAGGCAGGTAGCCTAGTGGTTAGAGGCAGGTAGCCTAGTGGTTAGAGGCAGGTAGCCTAGTGGTTAGAGGCAGGTAGCCTAGTGGTTAGAGGCAGGTAGCCTAGTGGATAGAGCAGGTAGCCTAGTGGATACCACTGGCTTCCAGTTGAAGCTCGCATCCGCTACAAGACCATGGTGCTTGCCTACGGAGCTGTGAGGGGAACGGCACCTCAGTACCTCCAGGCTCTGATCAGGCCCTACACCCAAACAAGGGCACTGCGTTCATCCACCTCTGGCCTGCTCGCCTCCCTACCACTGAGGAAGTACAGTTCCCGCTCAGCCCAGTCAAAACTGTTCGCTGCTCTGGCCCCCCAATGGTGGAACAAACTCCCTCACGACGCCAGGACAGCGGAGTCAATCACCACCTTCCGGAGACACCTGAAACCCCACCTCTTTAAGGAATACCTAGGATAGGATAAAGTAATCCCTCTCACCCCCCCTCCCCCTGAAAATATTTAGATGCACTACTGTTCCACTGGAGGTCATAAGGTGAATGCACCAATTTGTAAGTCGCTCTGGATAAGAGCGTCTGCTAAATGACTTAAATGTAAATGTAAATGGATAGAGCAGGTAGCCTAGTGGTTAGAGCAGGTAGCCTAGTGGTTAGAGCAGGTAGCCTAGTGGTTAGAGTAGGTAGGCTAGTGGTTAGAGCAGGTAGCCTAGTGGATAGAGCAGGTAACCTAGTGGATAGAGCAGGTAGCCTAGTGGATAGAGCAGGTAGCCTAGTGGATAGGTAGCCTAGTGGTTAGGTAGCCTAGTGGTTAGGTAGCCTAGTGGTTAGAGCAGGTAGCCTAGTGGTTAGAGCAGGTAGCCTAGTGGTTAGAGCAGGTAGCCTAGTGGTAGAGCAGGTAGCCTAGTGGATAGAGCAGGTAGCCTAGTGGTTAGGTAGCCTAGTGGATATAGCAGGTAGCCTAGTGGATAGAGCAGGTAGCCTAGTGGTTAGAGCAGTGAGCCTAGTGGATAGAGCAGGTAGCCTAGTGGTTAGAGCAGGTAGCCTAGTGGTTAGAGCAGGTAGCCTAGTGGTTAGAGCAGGTAGCCTAGTGGATAGAGCAGGTAGCCTAGTGGTTAGGTAGCCTAGTGGATAGAGCAGGTAGCCTAGTGGATATAGCAGGTAGCCTAGTGGATAGAGCAGTGAGCCTAGTGGATAGAGCAGGTAGCCTAGTGGTTAGAGCAGGTAGCCTAGTGGATAGAGCAGGTAGCCTAGTGGTTAGAGCAGGTAGCCTAGTGGTTAGAGCAGGTAGCCTAGTGGATAGAGCAGGTAGCCTAGTGGTTAGAGCAGGTAGCCTAGTGGATAGAGCAGGTAGCCTAGTGGATAGAGCAGGTAGCCTAGTGGATAGAGCAGGTAGCCTAGTGGATAGAGCAGGTAGCCTAGTGGATAGAGCAGGTAGCCTAGTGGATAGTGGATAGAGCAGGTAGCCTAGTGGATAGAGCAGGTAGCCTAGTGGATAGAGCAGGTAGCCTAGTGGATGTGGAGCAGGTATAGTGGGAGTGGAGGGCGGCAGGTAGCCTAGTGGATAGAGCAGTAGCCTAGTGGACGGCAGGTAGCCTAGTGGTTAGAGTGGAGGCGGCAGGTAGCCTAGTGGTTAGAGTGGAGGGAGGCAGGTAGCCTAGTGGTTAGAGTGGAGGGGCGGCAGGGTAGCCTAGTGGTTAGGGTGGAGGGCGGCAGGTAGCCTAGTGGTTAGGGTGGAGGGGCGGCAGGGTAGCCTAGTGGTTAGGGTGGAGGGGCGGCAGGTAGCCTAGTGGTTAGGGTGGAGGGGCGGCAGGTAGCCTAGTGGTTAGGGTGGAGGGCGGCAGGTAGCCTAGTGGTTAGGGTGGAGGGCGGCAGGTAGCTAGTGGTTAGGGTGGAGGGCGGCAGGTAGCCTAGTGGTTAGGGTGGAGGGGCGGCAGGTAGCCTAGTGGTTAGAGTGGAGGGGCGGCAGGGTAGCCTAGTGGTTAGAGTGGAGGGGAGGCAGGTAGCCTAGTGGTTAGAGTGGAGGGGCGGCAGGTATCCTAGTGGTTAGAGCAGGTAACCAAGTGGTTAGAGTGGAGGGGAGGCAGGTATCCTAGTGGTTAGGGTGGAGGGGAGGCAGGTAGCCTAGTGGTTAGGGTGGAGGGCGGCAGGGTAGCCTAGTGGTTAGGGTGGAGGGGCGGCAGGTAGCCTAGTGGTTAGGGTGGAGGGGCGGCAGGTAGCCTAGTGGTTAGGGTGGAGGGGCGGCAGGTAGCCTAGTGGTTAGGGTGGAGGGGCGGCAGGTAGCCTAGTGGTTAGGGTGGAGGGGCGGCAGGTAGCCTAGTGGTTAGGGTGGAGGGGCGGCAGGTAGCCTAGTGGTTAGGGTGGAGGGGCGGCAGGTAGCCTAGTGGTTAGGGTGGAGGGGCGGCAGGTAGCCTAGTGGTTAGGGTGGAGGGGCGGCAGGTAGCCTAGTGGTTAGGGTGGAGGGGCGGCAGGGTAGCCTACTGGTTAGGGTGGAGGGGCGGCAGGGTAGCCTACTGGTTAGAGTGGAGGGGCGGCAGGTAGCCTAGCGGTTAGAGGCAGGGCAGCCTAGCGGTTAGAGGCAGGGCAGCCTAGCGGTTAGAGCGTTGGGCCAGTAACCGAAAGGTTGCTGGATTGAATCCCTGAGCTGACGAGGTAAATCTGTCGTTCTGCCCCTGAACAAGGCAGTTATTAACCCACTGTTCCCCAGTAGACCGTCATTGTAAATAAGAATTGGTTCTTAACTGTGCCTAGTCAGTCCGTTTGTATGTCTGATCCTTGAGATATGAGTTAAGAGGTTGTAATGATCCTGTCTACAAAAGCAAACACTTTTTGATGTGAAGGTGGATGCTGTATATAACTATTTCTATTTAAATATCAGCCTATTTGACGAATACACAAACTTCTGATTGAGAAGGCATGTATGTTCTGCACCTTGCCGCTCGTCAACTGTAGTCTTGTAGGAGTTGGTGCCGAGTCAGAGCAAAGGGCATGTTTGTTCTGCATCTTGCCGCTCGTCAACTGTAGTCTTGTAGGAGTTGGTGCCGAGTCAGAGCAAAGGGCATGTTTGTTCTGCATCTTGCCGCTCGTCAACTGTAGTCTTGTAGGAGTTGGTGCCGAGTCAGAGCAAAGGGCATGTTTGTTCTGCACCTTGCCGCTCGTCAACTGTAGTCTTGTAGGAGTTGGTGCCGAGTCAGAGCAAAGGGCATGTTTGTTCTGCATCTTGCCGCTCGTCAACTGTAGTCTTGTAGGAGTTGGTGCCGAGTCAGAGCAAAGGGCATGTTTGTTCTGCATCTTGCCGCTCGTCAACTGTAGTCTTGTAGGAGTTGGTGCCGAGTCAGAGCAAAGGGCATGTTTGTTCTGCATCTTGCCGCTCGTCAACTGTAGTCTTGTAGGAGTTGGTGCCGAGTCAGAGCAAAGGGCATGTTTGTTCTGCATCTTGCCGCTCGTCAACTGTAGTCTTGTAGGAGTTGGTGCCGAGTCAGAGCAAAGCTCCGTGATGAAGGTTAGGAGTGGAGAAGAACCCTGATGGGGCGATGGGGGAACTTTTCTGTATAAAGTAGATATCTACCTCATTTACCTGGTAGCCCTGCACAACAACTCTGTACTGGTACTCTGTGTATATAGTCAATATAATACCTGGTAGCCCTGCACATCAACTCTGTACTGGTACTCTATGTATATAGCCAATATATTACCTGGTACCCCTGCACATCAACTCTGTACTGGTACTCTGTGTGTATAGTCAAGATATTACCTGGTAGCCCTGCACATCAACTCAGTACTGGTACTCTGTGTATATAGTCAAGATATTACCTGATAGCCCTGAACATGGACTCAGTACTGGTACTCTGTGTATATAGCCAAGATATTACCTGGTACCCCTGCACATCAACTCTGTACTGGTACTCTGTGTATATAGTCAATATAATACCTGGTAGCCCTGCACATCAACTCAGTACTGGTACTCTGTGTATATAGTCAAGATATTACCTGGTAGCCCTGCACATCAACTCAGTACTGGTACTCTGTGTATATAGTCAATATAATACCTGGTAGCCCTGCACATCAACTCTGTACTGGTACTCTGTGTATATAGCCAAGATATTACCTGGTACCCCTGAACATGGGCTCAGTACTGGTAGCCAGTGTATATTGACTAGTTATCATTGGCTCAGTACTGGTAGTCAGTGTATATAGCCAAGTTACCATTGACTCATTACTGGTGTATATATAGTACTGGTGTGTATATATAGTACTGGTGTGTATATATAGTACTGGTGTGTATATATAGTACTGGTGTATATATAGTACTGGTGTATATAGTACTGGTATAAATAGTACTGGTGAGTATAGTACTGGTGTGTGTATGTATAGTACTGGTGTGTGTATATATAGTACTGGTGTGTGTATATATAGTACTGGTGTATATATATATAGTACTGGTATAAAAAGTACTGGTATATAAATAGTACTGGTGTATATAAATAGTACTGGTGTGTATATATAGTACTGGTGTGTATATAAATAGTACTGGTGTGTATATATAGTACTGGTGTGTATATATAGTACTGGTGTGTATATATAGTACTGGTGTGTGTATATATAGTACTGGTGTGTATATATAGTACTGGTATAAAAAGTACTGGTGTATATTGTTATCGTTACTCATTGTGTATTTATTGTGTTGTTATTATTATTTCTTTTATATGTTTCTCTCTGTGTTGTCGGGAAGGACCCGTCAGTCAACATTCCACTGTTGTTTCTCTCTGTGTTGTCGGGAAAGGGCCCGTCAGTCAACATTCCACTGTTGTTTCTCTCTGTGTTGTCGGGAAGGACCCGTCAGTCAACATTCCACTGTTGTTTCTCTCTGTGTTGTCGGGAAGGGCCCGTCAGTCAACATTCCACTGTTTCTCTGTGTTGTCGGGAAGGACCCGTCAGTCAACATTCCACTGTTGTTTCTCTCTGTGTTGTCGGGAAGGACCCGTCAGTCAACATTCCACTGTTGTTTCTCTCTGTGTTGTCGGGAAGGACCCGTCAGTCAACATTCCACTGTTGTTTCTCTCTGTGTTGTCGGGAAGGGCCCGTCAGTCAACATTCCACTGTTGTTTCTCTCTGTGTTGTCGGGAAGGACCCGTCAGTCAACATTCCACTGTTGTTCCTCTCTGTGTTGTCGGGAAGGGCCCGTCAGTCAACATTCCACTGTTGTTTCTCTCTGTGTTGTCGGGAAGGACCCGTCAGTCAACATTCCACTGTTTCTCTGTGTTGTCGGGAAGGACCCATCAGTCAACATTCCACTGTTGTTTCTCTCTGTGTTGTCGGGAAGGGCCCGTCAGTCAACATTCCACTGTTGTTTCTCTCTGTGTTGTCGGGAAGGGCCCGTCAGTCAACATTCCACTGTTTCTCTGTGTTGTCGGGAAGGACCCGTCAGTCAACATTCCACTGTTTCTCTGTGTTGTCGGGAAGGACCCGTCAGTCAACATTCCACTGTTGTTTCTCTCTGTGTTGTCGGGAAGGACCCGTCAGTCAACATTCCACTGTTGTTTCTCTGTGTTGTCGGGAAGGACCCGTCAGTCAACATTCCACTGTTGTTTCTCTCTGTGTTGTCGGGAAGGGCCCGTCAGTCAACATTCCACTGTTGTTTCTCTCTGTGTTGTCGGGAAGGACCCGTCAGTCAACATTCCACTGTTGTTTCTCTCTGTGTTGTCGGGAAGGGCCCGTCAGTCAACATTCCACTGTTTCTCTGTGTTGTCGGGAAGGACCCGTCAGTCAACATTCCACTGTTGTTTCTCTCTGTGTTGTCGGGAAGGACCCGTCAGTCAACATTCCACTGTTGTTTCTCTCTGTGTTGTCGGGAAGGACCCGTCAGTCAACATTCCACTGTTGTTTCTCTCTGTGTTGTCGGGAAGGACCCGTCAGTCAACATTCCACTGTTGTTTCTCTGTGTTGTCGGGAAGGACCCGTCAGTCAACATTCCACTGTTGTTTCTCTCTGTGTTGACGGGAAGGACCCGTCAGTCAACATTCCACTGTTGTTTCTCTCTGTGTTGTCGGGAAGGACCCGTCAGTCAACATTCCACTGTTGTTTCTCTGTGTTGTCGGGAAGGGCCCGTCAGTCAACATTCCACTGTTGTTTCTCTGTGTTGTCGGGAAGGACCCGTCAGTCAACATTCCACTGTTTCTCTGTGTTGTCGGGAAGGGCCCGTCAGTCAACATTCCACTGTTTCTCTGTGTTGTCGGGAAGGGCCCGTCAGTCAACATTCCACTGTTTCTCTGTGTTGTCGGGAAGGGCCCGTCAGTCAACATTCCACTGTTGTTTCTCTCTGTGTCGTCGGGAAGGACCCGTCAGTCAACATTCCACTGTTTCTCTCTGTGTTGTCGGGAAGGGCCCGTCAGTCAACATTCCACTGTTGTTTCTCTGTGTTGTCGGGAAGGACCCGTCAGTCAACATTCCACTGTTGTTTCTCTCTGTGTTGACGGGAAGGACCCGTCAGTCAACATTCCACTGTTGTTTCTCTCTGTGTTGTCGGGAAGGACCCGTCAGTCAACATTCCACTGTTGTTTCTCTGTGTTGTCGGGAAGGACCCGTCAGTCAACATTCCACTGTTTCTCTGTGTTGTCGGGAAGGGCCCGTCAGTCAACATTCCACTGTTGTTTCTCTCTGTGTTGTCGGGAAGGGCCCGTCAGTCAACATTCCACTGTTGTTTCTCTCTGTGTTGTCGGGAAGGGCCTGTCAGTCAACATTCCACTGTTTCTCTCTGTGTTGTCGGGAAGGACCCGTCAGTCAACATTCCACTGTTTCTCTCTGTGTTGTCGGGAAGGGCCCGTCAGTCAACATTCCACTGTTTCTCTGTGTTGTCGGGAAGGGCCCGTCAGTCAACATTCCACTGTTGTTTCTCTCTGTGTTGTCGGGAAGGACCCGTCAGTCAACATTCCACTGTTTCTCTGTGTTGTCGGGAAGGGCCCGTCAGTCAACATTCCACTGTTGTTTCTCTCTGTGTTGTCGGGAAGGGCCCGTCAGTCAACATTCCACTGTTGTTTCTCTGTGTTGTCGGGAAGGGCCCGTCAGTCAACATTCCACTGTTGTTTCGCTCTGTGTTGTCGGGAAGGACCCGTCAGTCAACATTCCACTGTTGTTTCTCTCTGTGTTGTCGGGAAGGACCTGTCAGTCAACATTCCACTGTTTCTCTGTGTTGTCGGGAAGGGCCCGTCAGTCAACATTCCACTGTTGTTTCTCTCTGTGTTGTCGGGAAGGGCCCGTCAGTCAACATTCCACTGTTTCTCTGTGTTGTCGGGAAGGGCCCGTCAGTAAACATTCCACTGTTTCTCTGTGTTGTCGGGAAGGGCCCGTCAGTCAACATTCCACTGTTGTTTCTCTCTGTGTTGTCGGGAAGGACCCGTCAGTCAACATTCCACTGTTGTTTCTCTGTGTTGTCGGGAAGGGCCCGTCAGTCAACATTCCACTGTTGTTTCTATCTGTGTTGTCGGGAAGGACCCGTCAGTCAACATTCCACTGTTGTTTCTCTCTGTGTTGTCGGGAAGGGCCCGTCAGTCAACATTCCACTGTTTCTCTGTGTTGTCGGGAAGGGCCCGTCAGTCAACATTCCACTGTTTCTCTGTGTTGTCGGGAAGGGCCCGTCAGTCAACATTCCACTGTTTCTCTGTGTTGTCGGGAAGGGCCCATCAGTCAACATTCCACTGTTTCTCTGTGTTGTCGGGAAGGGCCCGTCAGTCAACATTCCACTGTTTCTCTCTGTGTTGTCGGGAAGGGCCCGTCAGTCAACATTCCACTGTTGTTTCTCTGTGTTGTCGGGAGGGCCCGTCAGTCAACATTCCACTCTTTCTCTGTGTTGTCGGGAAGGGCCCGTCAGTCAACATTCCACTCTTTCTCTGTGTTGTCGGGAAGGGCCCGTCAGTCAACATTCCACTGTTTCTCTGTGTTGTCGGGAAGGGCCCGTCAGTCAACATTCCACTGTTTCTCTCTGTGTTGTCGGGAAGGCCCCGTCAGTCAACATTCCACTGTTGTTTCTCTATGTTGTCGGGAAGGGCCCGTCAGTCAACATTCCACTGTTGTTTTCTCATTCCATGTTGTCGGGAAGGACCCGCCAGTCAACATTCCACTGTTGTTTCTCTGTGTTGTCGGGAAGGGCCCGTCAGTCAACATTCCACTGTTTCTCTCTGTGTTGTCGGGAAGGGCCCGTCAGTCAACATTCCACTGTTTCTCTGTGTTGTCGGGAAGGGCCCGTCAGTCAACATTCCACTGTTGTTTCTCTCTGTATTGTCGGGAAGGACCCGTCAGTCAACATTCCACTGTTGTTTCTCTCTGTGTTGTCGGGAAGGACCCGTCAGTGCACTATGGGGATACAAGGTGCACTATGGGGACACTTTAGGATACTCCCTCCCTCCCCTCCCGCTCCCCCGCTCAACTCCCTCTCCCTCCTCCCGCTCGGGAAGGACCCTCTCCCTCCCTTCCGCTCTCCCTCCCTCCCTCCCTCCATCTAGTTGTCTCCCTCATCTGTCTCCCTCCCACTCTCTCTCCGTCCACCCCTCTCCTCCATGTCTTTCCCTCCTTATATCCCTTCCCTCCTCTCTCTCTCCCTCCGACATCTCTTTCCCCTCCTCCATCCATCCCTCCCTCATCTAGGTCTCTCCCTCATCTAGGTCTCTCCTCCCTCATCTAGGTCTCTCCCTCCTCATCTGTCTCCCTTTCCCAATCTCTCTCCTGTCTCTCTCTCGTCAGTCTCTGTCTCTGTCTCTCATTCTCTCTCTCTCAACATTCCACTGTTTCTCTCTCTCTCACTGTTCTCTCTCTCTCTCTCTCTCTCTCTCTCTCTCTCTCTCTCTCTCTCATTCCATGTATATTTGCAGTACGGAAGGGGTCTGATCGTTGGGGTCAGTCAACCTCGGCTCTTTCCACTAGTTTCGCATAGTTTCCTTCAGGACAGGAAGAGGCAGTCAACATTCCACTGTTGTTTCTCTGTGTTTAACTCTAATTTGTCACTTTGTCTCAGTCAACTCCACTCTTTCTCTGTGTTGCAGGTCATCCACGGCTCGGGAATAATGATTAAGCCAGGGACAACTGTTTCTCTCTGAGGGGCCACTGTCAGACAGACAGACATCTTTGTAGCACATGTCGGGAAGGGGCTATTAACTTTGAAAATCAATTTTCTAAGAGTTTAAATGGAATTACATTCACAGACCTCTAACGCCTGGCATTCTGTTTCTTGTGTTCTCGGAAGCGTTCTCCATTCTAGTTTTTCTCCTCTCCATTCCACTAGCTCTGTGTTGTCGGGA
Organism: Oncorhynchus nerka; assembly: GCF_034236695.1. Taxonomy (NCBI): domain Eukaryota; kingdom Metazoa; phylum Chordata; class Actinopteri; order Salmoniformes; family Salmonidae; genus Oncorhynchus; species Oncorhynchus nerka. The sequence goes on along the minus strand of NW_027038121.1, from coordinate 8,639 downwards.
AGGGCCCTCAGTCAACTCCACTCTAGCTCTCCTCTCTCCTCTAGCTCTCCTCTCTCATTCTCTCCTCTCTCTCCTGTTCTCCTCTCTCATTCCTCTAGCTCTCCTCTCTCCTCTCTCCCTCTCAGTCCTCCACTGTTGTTTCTCCTCTCAGTCAACTCCTCTAGCGGGAAGGGCCCTCCTCTCTCTCTAGTTTCTTCTGTGTTGTCGGAAGGACCCTCCTCCTCTTTCCTCCTCTCCTCTCTCTCTCTCCTCTCTCCTCTAGCTCTCCTCTCTCCTCTAGCTCTCTCCCTCCTCTAGCTCTCCTCCTCTAGCTCTCCCTCTCCTCTAGCTCTCCTCTCTCTCTCCAGCTGTCTCTCCTCTCCTCTCTCCTCTCTCCTGTTAGCTCTCCTCTCTCTCTCTCCTTTAGCTCTCCCTCTCTCCTCTAGCTCTCTGATCTCAACATTCCACTGTCTCTCTCCTCTAGCCTCTCCTCTCTCTCTCCTCTGTGTTAATGGGAAGGGCCCGGGGCTGATTAAGTAGCTCTCCTCTCTCCTCTAGCTCTCCTCTCTCTCTCTCCTTTAGCTCTCCTCTCTCCTTTAGCTCTCTCTCTCTCCTCTCTCCTCTAGCTCTCCCTCTCCTTCTCCTCTCCCTCAGTCAACATTCTCTCCTCTCTCCTTAGCTCTCCCTTTCTCTCTCCTCTAGCTCTCCTCTCATTCCTCTCTCCTCTAGCTCTCCTCTCTCCTCTAGCTCAAGGGCCTCCTCTCTCCACTCTAGCTCTCCTCTCTCCCTCCAGCTCTCCTCTCTCCTCTAGCTCTCCTCTCTCCTCTAGCTCTCCTCTCTCCTCCAGCTCTCTCTCTCCTCTCTCCTCTCTCCTCCAGCTCTCCTCTCTCCTCTCTCTCCTCTCCCTCCCTTCTAGCTCTCCTCTCTCTCTCTCCCTCTCCCTCTCCTCCTAGCTCTCCATGTCTCTCCTCTAGCTCCCTCCTCTCTCCTCTAGCTCTCCTCTAGCTCCATCTCTCTCTCTCCTCTCTCCTCTAGCTCTCCTCTCTCTCCCAGCTCTCCCTCTCTCCTCTTCCCTCCTCTCCCTCCTCTCTCCTAGCTCTCCTCTCTCCCTCTCTAGCTCTCCTCTCTCTCTCCTCTAGCTCTCTCTCTCCTCTCTCCTCTAGCTCTCCTCTCTCCTCCAGCTCTCCTTCTCTCCTCCAGCTCTCCTCTCTCCTTTAGCTCTCCCTCTCCTTTAGCTCTCCTCTCTCCTTTAGCTCTCCTCTCTCCTCTAGCCAGCCTCTCTCCTCCTAGCTCTCCTCCTAGCTCTCCTCTCTCCTCTAGCTCTCCTCTCCTCTAGCTCTCCTCCTCCTCTCTCCTCTCCTCCTTCTAGCTCTCTCTCTCTCCTTTAGCTCTCCTCTCTCCTTTCTCCTCTCCTTTCTCTCCTCTAGCTCTCCTCTCTCTCCAGCTCTCCTCTCTCCCTCTCTCCTCTCTTTAGCTCTCCTCTCTCCTTTAGCTCTCCTCTCTCCTTTAGCTCTCCTCTCTCTCCTTTAGCTCTCCTCTCTCTCCAGCTCTCCTCCTCCTAGTTCTCCCTCTCTCCTCTTAGCTCTCCTCCAGCTCTCCTCTCTCTCTCTCTCCAGCTCTCCTCTCTCCTTTAGCTCTCCTCTCTCTCCTTTAGCTCTCCTCTCTCCTTTAGCTCTCCTTTAGCTCTCCCTCTCTCCTTAGCTCTCCTCTCTCTCCTTTAGCTCTCCTCTCTCTCCTCCCTTAGCTCTCCTCTCTCTCTCTCTCTCCTTTAGCTCTCCTCTCTCTCTCTCCTTTAGCTCTCCTCTCTTCTTTAGAACTCCTCTCTTCTTTAGCTCTCCTCTCTCCTCTAGCTCTCTCCTCTCTCTCCTTTAGCTCTCCTCTCTCTCCTTTAGCTCTCCTCTCTCCTTTAGCTCTCCTCTCTCTCCTCTCTCCTCCAGCTCTCCTCCAGCTCTCCTCTCTCTCCTTTAGCTCTCCTCTCTCTCCTCCAGCTCTCCTCTCTCTCCTTTAGCTCTCCTCTCTCTCCTTTAGCTCTCCTCTCTACTCTAGCTCTCCTCTCTCCTTTAGCTCTCCTCTCTCTCCTCCAGCTCTCCTCTCTCTCCTCCAGCTCTCCTCTCTCTCCTCCAGCTCTCCTCTCTCTCCTCTAGCTCTCCTCTAGCTCTCCTCTAGCTCTCCTCTAGCTCTCCTCTAGCTCTCCTCTCTCTCCTCTCTCCTCTAGCTCTCCTCTCTCCTCTAGCTCTCTCCTCTCCTTTAGCTCTCCTCCAGCTCTCCTCTCTCCTCCAGCTCTCTCTCTCTCCTCCAGCTCTCCTCTCTCCTTTAGCTCTCCCTCTCTCCTTTAGCTCTCCTCTAGCTCCTCTAGCTCTCCTCCTCTCTCCTCCTAGCTCTCCTCTCTCCTCAGCTCTCCTCTCTCCTCCAGCTCTCCTCTCTCCTCTCTCCAGCTCTCTCTCCTCCTTAGCTCTCCTCTCTCTCCTTTAGCTCTCCTCTCTCCTCTAGCTCTCCTCTCTCCTTTAGCTCTCCTCTCTCTCCTCCAGCTCTCCTCTCTCTCCTCCAGCTCTCTCCTCCTCCAGCTCTCCTCTAGCTCTCCTCTAGCTCTCCTCTAGCTCTCCTCTAGCTCTCCTCTAGCTCTCCTCTCTCTCCTCTCTCCTCTAGCTCTCCTCTCTCCTCTAGCTCTCCTCTCTCCTTTAGCTCTCCTCCAGCTCTCCTCTCTCCTCCAGCTCTCCTCTCTCCTCCAGCTCTCCTCTCTCCTTTAGCTCTCCTCTCTCCTTTAGCTCTCCTCTCTCCTCTAGCTCTCCTCTCTCTCCTCTAGCTCTCCTCTCTCCTCTAGCTCTCCTCTCTCCTCCAGCTCTCCTCTCTCCTCCAGCTCTCCTCTCTCCTCCAGCTCTCCTCAGCTCTCCCTCCAGCTCTCCTCTCTCCCAGCTCTCCTCTCTCTCTCCAGCTCTCCTCTCTCTCCTCTCTCCTCTAGCTCTCCTTTAGCTCTCCTCTCTCTCCTTTAGCTCTCCTCTCTCTCCTCTCTCCTCTAGCTCTCCTCTCTCCTCTAGTTCTCCTCTCTCCTTTAGCTCTCCTCCAGCTCTCCTCTCTCCTCCAGCTCTCCTCTCTCCTCCAGCTCTCCTCTCTCCTTTAGCTCTCCTCTCTCTCCTTTAGCTCTCCTCTCTCTCCTTTAGCTCTCCTCTCTCTCCTCCAGCTCTCCTCTCTCTCATTTAGCTCTCCTCTCTCATTTAGCTCTCCTCTCTCCTCTAGCTCTCCTCTCTCCTCCAGCTCTCCTCTCTCCTTTAGCTCTCCTCTAGCTCTCCTCTCTCCTCCAGCTCTCCTCTCTCTCCTTTAGCTCTCCTCTCTCTCCTTTAGCTCTCCTCTCTCTCTCCTTTAGCTCTCCTCTCTCTCCTTTAGCTCTCCTCTCTCCTTTAGCTCTCCTCTCTCTCCTCCAGCTCTCCTCTCTCTCCTCCAGCTCTCCTCTCTCTCCTCCAGCTCTCTCTCTCCTCCAGCTCTCCTCTCTCTCCTCCAGCTCTCTCTCTCTCCTCCAGCTCTCCTCTCCTTTAGCTCTCCTCTCTCCTTTAGCTCCTCCTCTCTCTCCTTTAGCTCTCCTCTCTCCTTTAGCTCTCCTCTCTCTCTCCCTTAGCTCTCCTCTCTCCTCTAGCTCTCCTCTCTCTCCTCTAGCTCTCCTCTCTCCTCCAGCTCTCCTCTCTCTCCTTTAGCTCTCCTCTCTCTCCTCCTAGCTCTCCTCTCTCCTTTAGCTCTCCTCTCTCCCTCTAGCTCTCCTCTCTCCTCCAGCTCTCCTCTCTCCTTTAGCTCTCCTCTCTTCTTAGCTCTCATCTCTCCTCTAGCTCTCCTCTCTCTTTAGCTCTCCTTCTCTCCTCCAGCTCTCCTCTCTCCTCCAGCTCTCCTCCAGCTCTCCTCTCCTCCAGCTCTCCCTCCTCCTCCAGCTCTCCTCTCTCCTTTAGCTCCCTCTCCTTTAGCTCCCTCCTCTCTCCTCCAGCTCTCCTCTCTCCTCCAGCTCTCCTCTCTCCTCTAGCTCTCCTCTCTCCTTTAACTAAAATAATCAAGTTTCCAAACATCAGTCAGTAAAGTCAGCCCTTCCCAGTATGAATACATCTGTCAGCCCTTCCCAGTATGAATACATCTGTCAGCCCTTCCCAGTATGAATACATCTGTCAGCCCTTCCCAGTATGAATACACCTGTCAGCCCTTCCCAGTAGGAATACATCTGTCAGCCCTTCCCAGTACGAATACATCTGTCAGCCCTTCCCAGTACGAATACATCTGTCAGCCCTTCCCAGTGTGAATACATCTGTCAGCCCTTCCCAGTGTGAATACATCTGTCAGCCCTTCCCAGTGTGAATACATCTGTCAGCCCTTCCCAGTGTGAATACATCTGTCAGCCCTTCCCAGTGTGAATACATCTGTCAGCCCTTCCCAGTGTGAATACATCTGTCAGCCCTTCCCAGTACGAATACATCTGTCAGCCCTTCCCAGTACGAATACATCTGTCAGCCCTTCCCAGTACGAATACATCTGTCAGCCCTTCCCAGTACGAATACATTTGTCAGCCCTTCCCAGTGCGAATACATCTGTCAGCCCTTCCCAGTGTGAATACATCTGTCAGCCCTTCCCAGTGTGAATACATCTGTCAGCCCTTCCAGTGTGAATACATCTGTCAGCCCTTCCCAGTGTGAATACATCTGTCAGCCCTTCCCAGTGCGAATACATCTGTCAGCCCTTCCCAGTGCGAATACATCTGTCAGCCCATCCCAGTGCGATACATCTGTCAGACCATCCCAGTGCGAATACATCTGTCAGACCTTCCCAGTACGAATACATCTGTCAGACCTTCCCAGTACGAATACATCTGTCAGACCTTCCCAGTACGAATACATCTGTCAGCCCTTGTCATCTGTCAGCCCTTCCCAGTACGAATACATCTGTCAGCCCTTCCCAGTACGAATACATCTGTCAGCCCTTCCCAGTACGAATACATCTGTCAGCCCTTCCCAGTACGAATACATCTGTCAGCCCTTCCCAGTACGAATACATCTGTCAGCCCTTCCCAGTACGAATACATCTGTCAGCCCTTCCCAGTACGAATACATCTGTCAGTAAAGTCAACACTTCCCAGTATGAATGAGAATCTGATCCAGACCCAGTAATAGTTTTCTGAGTCATGTGATTCCAATCTGTCAGCCCTTCCCAGTATGAATACATCTGTCAGCCCTTCCCAGTATGAATACATCTGTCAGTAAAGTCAACACTTCCCAGTATGAATGAGAATCTGATCCAGACCCAGTAATAGTTTTCTGAGTCATGTGATTCCAATCTGTCAGCCCTTCCAGTATGAATGAGAATCTGATCCAGACCCAGTAATAGTTTTCTGAGCCATGTGATTCCAATCTGTCAGCCCTTCCCAGTATGAATGAGAATCTGATCTAGACCCAGTAATAGTTTTCTGAGCCATGTGATTCCAATCTGTCAGCCCCTTCCCAGTATGAATGAGAATCTGATCTGTCAGCCCTTCCCAGTATGAATGAGAATCTGATCTAGACCTAGTAATAGGTTTCTGAGCCATGTGATTCCAAACCGCTCTATTTCAGGTGTACTGTTAGTAAACGGTCAGGGCAGTTTTCCCTACTGGGCCTGAGTAAGAGGTCTCCAGTGGTGGACCTTGGCTGTTGGCAGGAAGATGAGAAACGAGAGGTGAAGATGCAGCCTGAGCCTGTCTCTGTCTGGCAGGTCTGGAAACTCTGCTCAGTATTATATGTTAGCCCATCAACTCATATCAGTCTCACTCTGAAACTGATTGTGCTTCAGAGTAATGATGGTGGATGGAGGGAGTGAAGGATCAATGAGGAGGGAAGGAGTCCCTCAGTGGAGTCATGATGAGGGAGGGAAGGAGTCTTCAGTGGAGTCATGATGGAGGGAGGGAAGGAGTCTTCAGTGGAGTCATGAGGGAGGGAGGGAAGGAGTCCTCAGTGGAGTCATGATGGAGGGAGGGAAGGAGTCATGATGGAGGGAGGGAAGGAGTCCTCAGTGGAGTCGTGAGGGAGGGAAGGAGTCCTCAGTGGAGTCATGAGGGAGGGAAGGAGTCCTCAGTGGTGTGATGGAGGGAGGGAAGGAGTCATGATGGAGTCCTCGTGAGTCATGATGGATGGAGGGAGTCCTCAGTGGAGTCATGATGGAGGGAGGGAGTCCTCAGTGGAGTCATGATGGATGGAGGGAGGGAAGGAGTCCTCAGTGGAGTCGTGATGGAGGGAGGGAAGGGTCCTCAGTGGAGTCATGATGGAGGGAGTCCTCAGTGAAGTAATGATGGAGGGAGTCCTCAGTGGAGTCATGATGGAGGAAGGGAGTCCTTAGTGGAGTAATGATGGAGGGAGGGAGGGAAGAGTCCTCAGTGGATTCATGATGGAGGGAGGGAGTCCTAAGTGGAGTCATGATGGAGGGAGGGAGGGGGAGGGAGGGAGGAGTCAGTGGAGTCATGATGGAGGGAGGGAGTCCTCAGTGGAGTCATGATGGAGGGAGGGAGTCCTCAGTGGAGTCATGATGGAGGGAGGGAGTCCTCAGTGGAGTCATGATGGAGGGAGTCCTGATGGAGGGAGTCCTCAGTGGAGTAATGATGGAGGGAGTGAGTCCTCAGTGGAGTCATGATGGAGGGAGGGAAGGAGTCCTCAGTGGAGTCATGATGGAGGAGGGAAGGAGTCCTCAGTGGAGTCATGATGGAGGGAGGGAAGGAGTCCTCAGTGGAGTCGTGATGGAGGGAGGGAAGGAGTCCTCAGTGGAGTCGGGATGGAGGGAGGGAGGGAGTCCTCAGTGGAGTCATGATGGAGGGAGGAGTCCTCAGTGGAGTCATGATGGAGGAGTCCTGATGGAGGAGTCCTTAGTGGAGTCCTGATAGAGGGAGTCCTCATTGGAGTAATGATGGAGGGAGTCCCTCAGTGGAGTCATGATGGAGTGAGGGTCCTCAGTGGAGTCATGATGGAGGAGTCCTGATGGAGGGAGTCCTTAGTGGAGTCCTGATGGAGGGAGTCCTTAGTGGAGTCCTGATGGAGGGAGTCCTTAGTGGAGTACTGATGGAGGAGTCCTCAGTGGAGTCCTGATGGAGGGAGTCCTTAGTGGAGTCCTGATGGAGGAGTCCTTAGTGGAGTCCTGATGGAGGGAGTCCTCAGTGTAGTCATGATGGGAGGGAGTCCTGATGGAGGGAGTCCTTAGTGGAGTCCTGATGGAGGGAGTCCTTAGTGGAGTCCTGATGGAGGGAGTCCTTAGTGGAGTCCTGATGGAGGGAGTCCTTAGTGGAGTCCTGATGGAGGGAGTCCTCAGTGGAGTCCTGATGGAGGGAGTCCTCCCAGTGGGAGTCCTGATGGAGGGAGTCCTCAGTGGAGTCATGATGGAGGGAGGGAAGGAGTCATGAGGGAGGGAAGGAGTCCTCAGTGGAGTCATGATGGAGGGAGGGAAGGAGTCCTCAGTGGAGTCATGATGGAGGGAGGGAAGGAGTCCTCAGTGGAGTCATAATGGAGGGAGTCCTCAGTGGAGTCATGATGGAGGGAGTCATGATGGAGGGAGGGAAGGAGTCCTCAGTGGAGTCATAATGGAGGGAGTCCTCAGTGGAGTCATGATGGAGGGAGTCATGATGGAGGGAGGGAGTCCTCAGTGGAGTCATGATGGAGGGAGTCCTGATGGAGGGAGTCCTTAGTGGAGTCCTGATGGAGGGAGTCCTTAGTGGAGTCCTGATGGAGGGAGTCCTTAGTGGAGTCCTGATGGAGGGAGTCCTTAGTGGAGTCCTGATGGAGGGAGTCCTTAGTGGAGTCCTGATGGAGGGAGTCCTCAGTGGAGTCATGATGGAAGGAGTCCTCAGTGTATTCATGATGGAGGGAGGGAAGGAGTCCTCAGTGGAGTCATGATGGAGGGAGGGAAGGAGTCATGAGGGAGGGAAGGAGTCCTCAGTGGAGTCGTGATGGAGGGAGTCCTCAGTGGAGTCATGATGGAGGGACTGAAGGAGTCATGAGGGAGGGAAGGAGTCCTCACTGGAGTCGTGATGGAGGGAAGGAGGGAGTCCTCAGTGGAGTCATGATGGATGGAGGGAGGGAGGGAGTCCTCTATGGAGTCATGATGGAAGGAGTCCTCAGTGGAGTCATGATGGATGGAGGGAGTCCTCAGTGGAAAACTAAAGTAAGATAGACCTCTCCTCCTCCATCTCTTTGGTCTTCCTCTAAAGTCACCGTCTAGAGTCGTTCTGTCTATCGCTAGCCCTAGGGGAATGTTGGGAAGTAGGTCACAGAGAAAGGATTTGGAGGAACAGGAAAGTCCTTCAAATCCTCACAAAAACACCTTTGAATTGTCTGTCGTTAGGGGCAAAACATGTTAACCAGTTCTGCTCTTTAAATTAAAATGAGTGAAAAGCGGAGTTAACAAAGTCAAGTATCATAAATGCTACTGTAGTGTATTCCTGGATGCCGTAGTGAAGAGATTTCTCAGAGGAGAAACTGTCATGAGGTGGACTAAATCATCTTGGGAAAAGGGGGATATGAATATCGTGTCCTAAGGAAATGACCTCGAGGCCTTCCTACGTCCGCAAACACATCTTCTGTATCAACAAACCAACAAGATCTGAAACCTGATGAGGCCTTCCTATGTCCACTAACACATCTTCTGATTCCTCTCTATGTCCACTAACACATCTTCTG
>NW_027038120.1:0-26115 GCF_034236695.1 Oncorhynchus nerka | reverse complement strand
ATAGCCTATACATGTACTGTTGCCCTGTCACCTGCTGTCTCGCAGGGTGTCCGGTTACAACTTGACTAGAAGGCACAATGTGGGACATTACTGCTGCGTGAGGAAGAGTGTGTGTGTGTGTGTGTGTGTGTGTGTGTGTGTGTGTGTGTGTGTGTGTGTGTGTGTGTGTGTGTGTGTGAAACTAAGAGAATATTATCTAGTAAGGGATGGAACTTACTAGAATAGTATCTCTCCGTTCCTCTCGGTGGCCCATGTTGGGTTTGTCTGAAGACACATGGAGAGAGAAACCCGTTCCCCCTGAGCGCATGCACCAGAACCCCGCCTCCCGGCAGGCGAGAGCCAGGAGATTCCGGAATGGTAGCCATGGCAGTGAAAATGTGGACTAGTGTCGGGGGGTCTTGTTATTATGAGTAGATCTACATGGTAACCTGTTTCCCACCATCTGATTGGTGGACAGCGACTGAGTGAAGTCAGCTAGTTCTCAACACTTCCTGTCTCAACCAGAGATCATGAGGATGTTGATGGTATCTTTGGTATCTTGTCAATCACCACCTTCACACACACACACACACACACACACACACACACACACCTTAGCCAAATACATTTAAACTCTGTTTTGACCAATTCCTGACATTTAGTCCAAGTAAAAATGACCTGTTTTAGGTCAGTTAGGATCATCACTTTATTTTAAGAATGTGAAATGTCAGAATAATTGTAGAGAGAATTATTTATTTCAGCTTTTATTTCTTTCATCACATTCCCAGTGGGTCAGAAGTTTACATACACTCAATTAGTATTTGGTAGCATTGCCTTTACATTTTTTAACTTGGGTCAAACATTTTGGGTAGCTTTCCATAAGCTTCCCACAATAAGTTGGGTAAATTTTGGCCCATTCCTCCTGATAGAGCTGGTGTAACTGAGTCAGATTTGTAGGCCTCCTTGCTCGCACACGCTTTTTCAGTTCTGTCCACACACGCTTTGTGATGACCACTCCAATACCTTGACTTTCTTGTCCTTAAGCTATTTTGCCACAACTTTGGAAGTATGCTTGGGGTCATTGTCCATTTGGGCCTTCGAAATTAGGCTCAAGGTTCTAAACGATATCATAACCGCCATCGATAAGAGACATTACTGTGCAGCCGTATTCATCGACCTGGCCAAGGCTTTCCACTCTGGTTATTAAATCATAACCGCCATCGATAAGAGACATTACTGTGCAGCTGTATTCATCGACCTGGCCAAGGCTTTCCACTCTGGTTATTAAATCATAACCGCCATCGATAAGAGACATTACTGTGCAGCTGTATTCATCGACCTGGCCAAGGCTTTCCACTCTGGTTATTAAATCATAACCGCCATCGATAAGAGACATTACTGTGCAGCTGTATTCATCGACCTGGCCAAGGCTTTCCACTCTGGTTATTAAATCATAACCGCCATCGATAAGAGACATTACTGTGCAGCCGTATTCATCGACCTGGCCAAGGCTTTCGACTCTGTCAATCACAACATTCTTCTTGGCAGACTCAACAGCCTTGGTTTCTCAAATGACTGCCTTGCCTGGTTCACCAACTACTTCTCTGATAGTTCAGTGTGTCAAATCGGAGGGTCTGCTGTCCGGACCTCTGGCAGTCTCTATGGGGGTGCCACAGGGTTCAATTCTCGGGCCGACTCTTTTCTGTATACATCAATGATGTTGCTCTTGCTGCTGGTGATTCTCTGATCCACCTCTAGGCAGACGACATCATTCTGTATACTTCTGGCCCCTCCTTGGACACTGTGTTAACTAACCTCCAGACGAGCTTCAATGCCATACAACTCTCCTTCCGTGGCCTCCAACTGCTCTTAAACGCAAGTAAAACTAAATGCATGCTTTTCAATCGATCGATACCTGCACCTGCTCGCCCGTCCATCATCACTACTCTGGAGGGCTCTGACATAGAATACGTGGACAACTACAAATACCTAGGTGTCTGGTTAGACTGTAAACTCTCCTTCCAGACTCACATTAAGCATCTCCAATCCATAATTAAATCTAGAATTGGCTTCCTATATCGCAACAAAGCATCCTTCACTCATGCTGCCAAACATACCCTCGTAAAACTGACCATCCTACTGATCCTCGACTTCGGTGATGTCATCTATAAAATAGCCTCCAACACTCTACTCAGCAAACTGGATGCAGTCTATCACAGTGCCATCCGTTTTGTCACCAAAGCCCCATATACCACCCACCACTGCGACCTGTACGCTCTCGTTGGTTGGCCCTCGCTTCATACTCGTCGCCAAACCCACTGGCTACAGGTTATCTTCAAGTCTCTGCTAGGTAAAGCCCCGCCTTATCTCAGCTCACTGGTCACCATAGCAGCACCCACTCGTAGCACGCGCTCCAGCAGGTATATCTCACTGGTCACCCCCAAAGCCAATTCCTCCTTTGGCCGCCTTTCCTTCCAGTTCTCTGCTGCCCATGACTGGAACAAATTGCAAAAATCTCTGAAGCTGGAGACTCACATCTCCCTCACTAGCTTTAAGCACCAGCTGTCAGAGCATTTTACAGATCACTGCACCTGAACTTAGCCCATCTGTAAACAGCCCATCTATCTACCTACCTCATCCCCATACTGGTATTTATCTATTTATGTTGCTCCTTTGCACCCCAGTATCTCTACCTGCACATTCATCTTCTGCCAATCTACCATTCCAGTGTTTAATTGCTATATTGTAATTACTTCGCCACCATGGCCTATTTATTTCCTTAACTTACCTCATTTGCACTCACTGTATATAGACTTTTTGTTTTCTTTTGTTCTACTGTATTATTGACTGTATGTTTTGTCTATTCCATGTGTAACTCTGTGTTGTTGTATGTGTCGACTTGCTACGCTTTATCTTGGCCAGGTCGCAGTTGCAAATGAGAACTTGTTCTCAACCTACCTGGTTAAATAAAGGTGAAATAAAATAAAATTTAAAATAAAAAAATGCGACCAAGCTTTAACTTCCTGACTGATGTCTTGAGATGTTGCTACATAATTTTCCTACCTCATGATGCCATCTATTTTGTGAAGTGCACCAGTCCCTCCTGCAGCAAAACATCCCCACAACATGATGCTGCCACCCCCGTGCTTCACGGTTGGGATGGTGTTCTTCAGCTTGCAAGCCTCCCCCTTTTTCCTCCAAACATAACGATGGTCATTATGGCCAAACAGTTATATTTTTGTTTCATCAGACCAGAGGACATTTCTCCAAAAAGTACGATCTTCGTCCCCATATGCAGTTGCAAACCGTAGTCTTGCTTTTTTATGGCGATTTTGGAGCAGTGGCTTCTTCCTTGCTGAGCGGCCTTTCATGTTATGTCGATATAGGAATCGTTTTACTGTGGATATAGATACTTTTGTACCTGTTTCCTCCAGAATCTTCACAAGGTCCTTTGCTGTTGTTCTGAGATTGATTTGCACTTTTCGCACCAAAGTACATTACTCCCTAGGAGACAGAACACGTCTCCTTCCTGAGTGGTATGACGGCTGCGTGGTCCCATGGTGTTTATACTTGTGTACTATTGTTTGTACAGATGAACGTGGTACCTTCAGGCATTTGGAAATTGCTCCCAAGGATGAACCAGACTTGTCGAGGTCTACAATTTATTTTCTGAGGTCTTGGTTGATTTAGTTTGATTGTCCCATGATGTCAAGCAAAGAGGCACTGAGTTTGAAGGTAGGCCTTTAAATACATCCACAGGTACACCTCCAATTGACTCAAATGATGTCAATTAGCCTATCAGAAGCTTCTAAAGCCATGGCATCATTTTCTGGAATTTTCCAAGCTGTTTAAAGGCACAGTTAACTTAGTGTATGTAAACTTCTGACCCACTGGAATTGTGATACAGTGAATTATAAGTGAAATAATCTGTCTGTAAACAATTGTTGGAGAAATGACTTGTGTCATGCACGAAGTAGATCTCCGAACCGACTTGCCAAAACTATAGTTTGTTAACAAGAAATGTGTGGAGTGGTTGAAAATTGAGTTTCAATGACTACAAACTAAGTGAATGTAAACTTCTGACTTCAAATGTAGGTAGCACACAGGAGGACATTTATCTGTTGAGATCATTTCCTTTTTAATTTATAGCCAGAGGTAAAACATTTCCTGTTTTGACTAATTTAATAGAGTGGATTAGGTCTGCTCAATACCAAATTAGCATACCCCCTGAGCCTCTTCCCTGTTTCACACCTGGTAGTTTGGTGGATGGGACTACCAGCTCTCTATAACCTAGAGGGCAACCAGTGGGTCCATCACCTCTATACCACCCACCTGGTAGTGTGGTGGATGGGACTACCAGCTCTCTGTAACCTAGAGGGCAACCAGTGGGTCCATCTCCTCTATACCACCCACCTGGTAGTGTGGTGGATGGGACTACCACCTCTCTGTAACCTAGAGGGCAACCAGTGGGTCCATCTCCTCTATACCACCCACCTGGTAGTGTGGTGGATGGGACTACCAGCTCTCTGTAACCTAGAGGGCAACCAGTGGGTCCATCTCCTCTATACCACCCACCTGGTAGTGTGGTGGATGGGACTACCAGCTCTCTGTAACCTAGAGGGCAACCAGTGGGACTGTCTCCTCTATACCACCCACCTGGTAGTGTGGTGGATGGGACTACCAGCTCTCTGTAACCTAGAGGGCAACCAGTGGGTCTGTCTCCTCTATACCACCCACCTGGTAGTGTGGTGGATGGGACTACCAGCTCTCTGTAACCTAGAGGGCAACCAGTGGGTCCATCTCCTCTATACCACCCACCTGGTAGTGTGGTGGATGGGACTACCAGCTCTCTGTAACCTAGAGGGCAACCAGTGGGTCCATCTCCTCTATACCACCCACCTGGTAGTGTGGTGGATGGGACTACCAGCTCTCTGTAACCTAGAGGACAACCAGTGGGTCCATCTCCTCTATACCACCCACCTGGTAGTGTGGTGGATGGGACTACCACCTCTCTGTAACCTAGAGGGCAACCAGTGGGTCCGTCTCCTCTATACCACCCACCTGGTAGTGTGGTGGATGGGACTACCAGCTCTCTGTAACCTAGAGGGCAACCAGTGGGTCCATCTCCTCTATACCACCCACCTGGTAGTGTGGTGGATGGGACTACCTGCTCTCTGTAACCTAGAGGGCAACCAGTGGGTCCATCTCCTCTATACCACCCACCTGGTAGTGTGGTGGATGGGACTACCAGCTCTCTGACACCTAGAGGGCAACCAGTGGGTCCATCTCCTCTATACCACCCACCTGGTAGTGTGGTGGATGGGACTACCAGCTCTCTGTAACCTAGAGGACAACCAGTGGGTCCGTCTCCTCTATACCACCCACCTGGTAGTGTGGTGGATGGGACTACCAGCTCTCTGTAACCTAGAGGGCAACCAGTGGGTCCATCTCCTCTATACCACCCACCTGGTAGTGTGGTGGATGGGACTACCAGCTCTCTGTAACCCAGAGGGCAACCAGTGGGTCCATCTCCTCTATACCACCCACCTGGTAGTGTGGTGGATGGGACTACCAGCTCTCTGTAACCTAGAGGACAACCAGTGGGTCCATCTCCTCTATACCACACACCTGGTAGTGTGGTGGATGGGACTACCAGCTCTCTGTAACCTAGAGGGCAACCAGTGGGTCCATCTCCTCTATACCACCCACCTGGTAGTGGTGGATGGGACTACCAGCTCTCTGTAACCTAGAGAGGGCAACCAGTGAGTCTGTCTCCTCTATACCACCCACCTGGTAGTTCAGTGCGTTGGACCACCAGCTCTCTCTGTAACCTAGAGGGTAACCAGTGGGTCCATCTCCTCTATACCACCACCTGGTAGTTTGGTGGATGGGACTACCAGCTCTCTGTAACCTGAGAGGACAACCAGTGGGTCCGTCTGCTCTCTGTAACCTGGGGACAACCAGTGGGTCCATCTCCTCTATACCACCCACCTGGTAGGTTGGTGGATGGGACTACCAGCTCTCTGTAACCTAGAGGACAACCAGTGAGTCCGTCTCCTCTTCCCATGTTTCTTGTAGGATGACAATGTCTATATTTCTGATTTCTTTGGTGAAGTCAGGTTCTTGCTCATTAGGCCAAAGACAGATCTCAGATCTGGTATATTCCAGGATCAGATAGTATGTGCGTCCTGTCTCTCTCTCTCCTTTCTCTCTCTCTCTCTCTCTCTCTCTCTCTCTCTCTCTCTCTCTCTCTCTCCCACCTGTCTCTCTCTCTCCTTTCTCTCTCTCATCTATATCTCTCTATCTCTCTCTCTCTCCACCTGTCTCTCTCAATCTGTCTCTCTTTCTGTCTCTCTCTTTCTTAATTCTCTAGTTATTTATGACTCAGTAAGGCTGCCTCTCTTCGTGTCTGTCTGTGTGTGTGTGTGTGTGTGTGTGTGTGTGTGTGTGTGTGTGTGTGTGTGTGTGTGTGTGTGTGTGTGTGTGTGTGTCTGTGTGTGTGTGTGTCTGTCTGTGTGTCTCTGTGTGTGTGTGTGTGTGTGTGTGACATTGGTGTCCAAGGAAACATAACAGCAGTAGCCTTTGAGGTTAGTTTGTCTCACTCGGAGGCCGCCCCTGCATGGCACAGCGGCCACATAAAATGTGTGTTCTAGAACAGAGATACCTCTGACGTGTGTTCTAGAACAGATATACCTCTGGCGTGTGTTCTAGAACAGAGATACCTCTGACGTGTGTGTGTGTGTGTGTGTCTGTGTGTCTGTGTGTCTGTGTCTGTCTGTGTCTGTGTGTCTGTGTCTGTGTCTGTGTCTGTGTCTGTGTCTGTGTCTGTGTCTGTGTCTGTGTGTGTGTGTGTAGAGTGTCTGTGTCTGTGTCTGTGTGTGTGTGTGTGTGTGTGTGTTTTACATGCCAGATGTCACAGCTGTCCTTGCAGGGATTAATTGGAATAGCTTCAGATGTCAACTGCAATATCTCTGTGGGGTGTGTGTGTGTGGGTGTGTGTGTGTGTGTGTGTGGGGGTTGTGTGTGTGGGGGGGTGTGTGTGAGGGGGTGTGTGTGTGTGTAATATGGAGAGAGAGTCCGTACAATAATGATACATTTGATTAATATAGATTATAGAAAATTATTATATGAAATAATGTTTGATTGGGCCTTCCTCGTCGAGCCGCGGACTAAGGCACCGCATCGCAGTGTTGAGGCGTCACTACAGATCCAGGTTCGTTGGTAGACTGGGTTAATAATCTGATGTTGAGTCAGTAGAATAGTGTCTATCGTTGGATGTTGTCAGTAGAATAGTGTCTATCGTTGGATGTTGAATAGAATAGTGTCTGTTGGATGTTGAGTCAGTAGAATAGTGTCTATCGTTGGTAGACTGGGGTTAATAATCTGATGTTGAGTCAGTAGAATAGTGTCTATCGTTGGATGTTGAGTCAGTAGAATAGTGTCTATCGTTGGTAGACTGGGTTAATAGTCTGATGTTGAGTCAGTAGAATAGTGTCTATCGTTGGTAAACTGGGTTAATAATCTGATGTTGAGTCAGGAGAATAGTGTCTATCGTTGGTAGACTGGGTTAATAATCTGATGTTGAGTCAGGTAGAATAGTGTCTATCGTTGGATGTTGAGTCAGTAGAATAGTGTCTATGTTGGATGTTGAGTCAGTAGAATAGTGTCTATCGTTGGATGTTGAGTCAGTAGAATAGTGTCTATCGTTGGTAGACTGGGGTTAATAATCTGATGTTGAGTCAGGAGAATAGTGTCTATCGTTGGATGTTGAGTCAGTAGAATAGTGTCTATCGTTGGTAAACTGGGTTAATAATCTGATGTTGAGTCAGGAGAATAGTGTCTATCGTTGGATGTTGAGTCAGTAGAATAGTGTCTATCGTTGGTATGTTAATAATCTGATGTTGAGTCAGTAGAATAGTGTCTATCGTTGGATGTTGAGTCAGTAGGAATAGTGTCTATCGTTGGATGTTGAGTCCTGTAGAATAGTGTCTATCGTTGTGGAGACTGGGGTTAATAATCTGATGTTGAGTCAGTAGAATAGTGTCTATCGTTGGATGTTGAGTCAGTAGAATGGTGTCTATCGTTGGTAGACTGGGTTAAATAATCTGAATAGAGTCAGTAGAATAGTGTCTATCGTTGGTAGACTGGGTTATTAATCTGATGTTGAGTCAGTAGAATAGTGTCTATCGTTGGATGTTGAGTCAGTAGAAAAGTGTCTATCGTTGGATGTTGAGTCAGTAGAATACCCTATCAGACTGGGTTAATAATCTGATGTTGAGTCAGTAGAATAGTGTCTATCGTTGGATGTTGAGTCAGTAGAATCATGTCTATCGTTGGTAGACTGGGGTTAATAATCTGATGTTGAGTCCAAACTTTGTCTATCGTTGGATGTTGAGTCAGTAGAATAGTGTCTATCGTTGGTAGACTGGGGTTAATAATCTGATGTTGAGCTAGAATAGTGTCTATCAATGGATGTTGAGTCCCAGAATAGTGTCTATCGTTGGATGTTGAAGGAGAATAGTGTCTATCCTTGGATGTTGAGTCAGTATGAATAGTGTCATTTGGATTGACAACAGTAGAATAGTGTCTATCGTTGGATGTTGCAGGAGAATGTGTCTAGACGTTGGTAGACTGGGCCTGTCATCATTCACTATGAACTGGACTGTGTGTTTACGAGCTGTAACAACAGCGTGACTTCAGATCATTAGAACACATTCACCAAAAGACACAAAATACACCTGAATAGATTTCTGTAAATATTTAAAAATACAGGGAGTCCTCATACTACAACTTTACTGTCTCAGTGTTAAACAACCATGAAAAGTCTGGCTCCTCCAGTTATGCCCATCAACAACATTGATCAACAAGTGTTCTGCTAGCCAGAGCAAGATTGAACTCATATCTAACAAAGGAATGAACTCTGTTTTCCATCTAGTTGGCTGTCAAAATGTCTGATGTTCATGGAGCTTATGGAAGGTTGTCCCAACTACAACTGAATGTCTTGCCTGTTCTCACACATTTTGAAGGTTGCAGTACATTTGATTGACAACTAAGAATCGTTCATAATTCTGTGTATGGAAGGATTGGGTCGTTTGTAAATTCAGACAATTTGCTGTCTCAGTGTTCTGTTATGGAAGGTTGGAGTCAGCTACAGCAATGTCTCAGTGTTCTGTTATGGAAGGTTGAGGTCAACTACAGCAATGTCTCAGTGTTCTGTTATGGAAGTTAGTTGAGTCCTCTTACAGCAATGTCTCAGTGTTCTGTTATGGAAGGTTGAGTCAACTACAACAATGTCTCAGTGTTCTGTTATGGAAGGTTGAGTCAACTACAACAAGGTCTCAGTGTTCTGTTATGGAGCGTTGAGTCAACTACAACAATGTCTCAGTGTTCTGTTATGGAAGGTTGTGTCAACTACAACAATGTCTCAGTGTTCTGTTATGGAAGGTTGTATCGCTACAGCAACAATGTCTCAGTGTTCTGTTATGGAAGCGTTGAGTCAACTACAACAATGTCTCAGTGTTCTGTTATGGAAGGTTGTGTCAACTACAGCAATGTCTCAGTGTTCTCTTATGGAAGGTTGTGTCAACTACAACAATGTCTCAGTGTTCTGTTATGGAAGGTTGTGTCAGCTACAACAATGTCTCAGTGTTCTGTTATGGAAGGTTGTGTCAACTACAACAATGTCTCAGTGTTCTGTTATGGAAGGTTGTGTCAGCACAATGAATGTATCAGTGTTCTGTTATGGAAGGTTGACAACTACAATGTCTCAGTGTTCTGTTATGGAAGGTTGTGTCAACAATACAACAATGTCTCAGTGTTCTGTATGGAAGGTTAGTCTGATTCCATCTATTCTGACAACAATGTCTCAGTGTTCTGTTATGGAAGGTTAGTCAACTACAACAATGTCTCAGTGTTCTGTTATGGAAGGTTAGTCAACTACAACAATGTCTCAGGGTTCTGTTATGGAAGGTTGAGTCAACTACAACAATGAACTGTATCCATCTATTCAGACAACAATGTCTCAGTGTTCTGTTATGGAAGGTTGGAGTCACCTACAACAATGTCTCAGTGTTCTGTTATGGAAGGTTGAGTCAACTACAACAATGTCTCAGTGTTCTGTTATGGAAGTTTGAGTCAACTACAACCAATGTCTTACTCTACATCATGGACTTTTGGCTCAAATAGAACATATTTTTAAAACCCTTTCTGAAGTTGGTTTGTAGCATGAACTGGGAATGTGATATTTATGACTGATATTATGATTGTCTGTTTGTTTCATGTCTGCAAGTAGTTAAAACACTTTCCCTTCCACTCTACATTATTACTGTAATGATGCTCTTATTACATATGTGTTAACTGTTGTTACTTCTGTTGTCAATTCACGAGTTTCATATGTTGTTAATGTTGTTAGCAATTTGAATAAATGTATTTGATGTACAAATGTATTGTTTTTCAGACATTTAGAATTTCCCTGAAATTTCCCCTGTAAATGTACAGCATTATACTGGCAACAGAGTTGGCAGCTTTTTACAGTAAGGAAATATTACTGTAAAATACATGATAAACTGGGTGGTTGGAGCCCTGAATGCTGATTGACTGAAAGCCGTGATATATCAGACATTATAAACTGGGTGGTTGGAGCCCTGAATGCTGATTGACTGAAAGCCGTGATATATCAGACATTATAAACTGGGTGGTTGGAGCCCTGAATGCTGATTGACTGAAAGCCGTGGTGTACCACGGTTTGACAAAACATATTTTACTTTTCTAATTCGTTGGTAACCAGTTTATAATAGCAATAAGGCACCTCGGGGTTGTGGTATATGGCCAATATACCGCGGTTGCTTGACTGTATCAAGGCACTCCGTTGCGTCGTGCCCAAGAACAGCCTAAGCCATATTCACATCCCCTCGTGCCTTATTTGTAATTATAGCATCAATGCTGTTAAGCAAATGTACAGTGTTATGCAGCAACTCTGGTGCCAGTATAATGCTGTACATTTACAGAAAATACAGGGTAGATCCTGGCTAAACCCTTTTAAAACCTGGTTAGAACCTCTTTATAACCTGGTTAGAACCTCTTTATAACCTTTTTTAACCTGGTTAGAACTTCTTTAGAACCTGGTTAGAACCTCTTTATAACCTGGTTAGAACCTCTTTATAACCTGGTTAGAACCTCTTTATAACCTTTTTTTAACCTGGTTAGAACTTCTTTAGAACCTGGTTTGAACCTCTTTTATAACCTGGTTAGAACTTCTTTATAACCTGGTTAGAACCTCTTTTATAACCTTTTTTTAACCTGGATTTAGAACTTCTTTATAACCTGGTTAGAACTTCTTTATAACCTGGTTAGAACCTCTTTATAACCTTGTTTGAACCTCTTTAGAACCTTTTAGAACCTGGCTAGAACCTCTTTAGTACCTCTTTTAAGCTGGTTAGATCATCTTTATAACCTGGTTAGAACCTCTTTATAAGCTGGCTAGAACCTCGCTAGAACCTGGTTAGAACCTTGCTGAACCTGGTTAGAACACTCTTTATAACCTGGTTAGAACATCTTTATAACCTGGTTAGAACCTCTTTTATTAACCTGGTTAGAACATCTTTATTAACCTGGTTAGAACCTCTTTATAACCTGGTTAGAACCTCTTTATAACCTGGTTTGAACCTCTTTAGAACCTTTTAGACAGCCGGCTGGAACCTCTTTAGAACCTGGCTAGAACCTGGCTAGAACATCTTTAGAACCTGGCTAGAACCTCTTTAGAACCTGGTTAGAACCTGGCTAGAACCTCTTTAAGAACTTGGCTAGAACCTGGCTAGAACCTCTTTAGAACCTGGCTAGAACCTGGCTAGAACCTCTTTAGAACCTGGCTAGAACCTCTTTAGAACCTGGTTAGAACCTGGCTAGAACCTCTTTAGAACTTGGCTAGAACCTATTTAGAAGCTGGCTAGAACCTCTTTAGAACCTTTTTATAACCTGGTTAGAACCTCTATAGAACCGTGATGATGTGTGTTCTCTCCAGGAGTGACGGGAAAAGTTTCGGTGAGAAGGACTTCCGGAGCGGCCTGGAGAACGGGATCCTGCTCTGCGAGTGAGTCTGTGACCTCACTTCCGCCTTTGAAATCCCCACAATCCTCTGCTGTTCCACTGTCTCTCATTAAACACACACACACACACACACACACACATACATACTGAGTGTAGTGTAGTGAAATTTGTCTGTGTGTCTCTTCCAGGTTACTGTGTTCCATCAGACCAGGTTTGGTCAGAAAATCAACAGACTACCTCGCCCATCGCTGGACTGGTCAGTACCACTAAATCAAATGGTTTAGAAACACCTTTCTACATCAGCCGATGTCACAAAGTGCTGTACAGAAACCCAGCCTAAAACTCCAAACAGCAAGCAATGCAGATGTAGAAGAATGGTGGCTAGGAAAAACTCCCTAGAAAGGCCAGAACCTAAGAACAAACCTAGAGAGGAGCCAGGCTCTGAAGAGTGGCCAGTCTTCTGGTACTATGCTAATATTACCTAACCAATAACTAGGCTGTACTGGGTGAGAGGAACCAGGCTCTGAAGAGTGGCCAGTCTTCTGGTACTATACTAATGTTACCTAACCAATAACTAGGCTGTACTGGGTAGAGAGGAACCAGGCTCTGAAGAGTAGCCAGTCTTCTGGGACTATACTAATATTACCTAACCAATAACTAGGCTGTACTGGGTAGAGAGGAACCAGGCTCTGCACCAATACTACACTAATACTGCACAATGCTCACTACTACTGCACTGATACTAATAATACTACACAAATACTACACTGATACTGCACTGATACTGGGTAATACTGCACTAATGCTGCACTACTACTGCACTAATACTGCACTAATACTACACTAATACTGCACTAATGCTGCACCACTACTGCACTGATACTGCACTAATACTACACAAATACTACACTGATACTGCACTGATACTGCACTAATACACTAATGCTGCACTACTACTGCACTAATACTGCACTAATACTACACAAATACTACACTGATACTGCACTGATACTGCACTAATACTGCACTAATGCTGCACTACTACTGCACTAATACTGCACTAATACTACACTAATACTACACTAATACATACTAATACTACACTAGTACTACACACAGATACCACACAATACAACACTACTACTACACTAATACCACATGTACACTAATGCTACACTAATACTACACCAATACTGCACTAATACTATGCTAATGCTGCACTAATACTGCACTAATACTACACTAATATTGCACGAATACTAAACTAATAGTGTTGCCTATGCCCATTACTGGACTGGTCAGTATTATACTACTATATTACTACAATACTACTGCTATACTGCTACACTACTACTGCAATACTACTAATAAACTAAACCTCTACTCTCTTTCCTCTCTCCCTCCCCTCCCTCCCCCATTCCTCTCCCCCCTCCCTCCCCATTCCTCTCCCTCCTCCTCCTCCCCTCCCATCCCCCCCCATTCCTCTCCCTCCCTCCTTCCCCTCCCTCCCTCCCCCATTCCCTCTCCCTCCTCCCCCTCCCTCCCCATTCCTCTCCCTCCTCCCCCTCCCTCCCCATTCCCCCCATTCCTCTCCCTCCTCCCCCTCCCTCCCCAATCCCCCCATCCCCCCTCCCATTTCCTCCCCTCCTCCCCATTCCTCTCCCTCCTCCCCCTCCCCTCCCCATTCCTCTCCCTCCTCCCCCTCCCCAGGACAACCTGTCAGTGTTCCTCAGAGGCTGTGAGGAGTTGGGTCTGAAAAGGTTCCCAGCTGTTTAATCCAGGAGACCTTCAGGACACCTCCCATACAAGCCAACCTCAGGTTAGAGAGAGAGAGAACGTGTGTGCGTGCGTATATATAAATATACACAGTATATAACTAGGCCCCTATCAAGGCCTGAACTGTCCTCAGAAATCCCTCAGAAACCCTCCTCTCCCCTATCAAGGCCTGAACTGTCCTCCCAGAAATCAGAAACTCCTCTCCCTATCAAAGGCCTGAATCCCCCAGAAACCCTTCCTCTCCCTATCAAGGCCTGAACTGTCCCTCAGAAACACTCCTCTCCCTATCAAGGCCCCTGAAACTTCTTCTCATTAAAGTCCCTCAGAAACCCTTCCTCTCCCTATCAAGGCCTGAACTGTCCCTCAGAAACCCCTCCTCTCCCTATCAAGGCCTGAACTGTCCCTCAGAAACCCTCCTCTCCCTATCAAGGCCTGAACTGTCCTCCAGAAACCCCTCCTTCCTATCAAGGCCTGAACTGTCCTCCAGAAACCCTCCTCCCTATCAAGGCCTGAACTGTCCCTCAGACACCCTTCCTCTCCCTATCAAGAACTATCCTCCAGAACACTTCCTCTCCCTATCAAGGCCTGAACTATCCTCCAGAAACCCCTCCTCTCCTATCAAGGCCTGAACTGTCCTCCAGAAACCCTTCCTCTCCCTATCAAGGCCTGAACTGTCCCCAAGAAACCCTTCCTCTCCCTATCAAGGCCTGACTGTCCTCCAGAAACCCTTCCTCTCCTATCAAGGCCTGAACTGTCCTCCAGAAACCCCTCTTCTCCTATTTGAACTGTCCTCCAGAAACCCTTCCTCTCCCTATCAAGGCCTGAACTGTCCTCCAGAAACCCCTCCTCTCCCTATCAAGAGGCCTGAAATGTCTCCCAGAAACCCTTCTTCTCCCTATCAAGGCCTGAACTGTCCTCCAGAAACCCCTCCTCTCCCTATCAAGGCCTGAACTGTCCTCCAGAAGCCTTCCTCTCCCTATCAAGGCCTGAACTGTCCTCCAGAAACCCTCCTCCCTATCAAGGCCTGAACTATCCTCCAGAAAACCCTTCCTCTCCCTATCAGGCCTGAACTGTCCCTTCCCCTCATCTCCCTATCAAGGCCTGAACTGTCCTCCAGAAACCCTTCCTCTCCCTATCAAGGCCTGAACTGTCCTCCAGAAACCCCTCCTCTCCCTATCAAGGCCTGAACTGTCGTCCAGAAACCCTTCCTCTCCCCTATCAAGGCCTGAACTGTCTTCCAGAAACCCTTCCTCTCCCTATCAAGGCCTGAACTGTCCTCCAGAAACCCTTCTCCTCTCCCTATCAAGGCCTGAATTGTCCTCCAGAAACTTCTTCTTCCCTCAGGACTGAACTGTCCCTCAGAAACCCTCCTCTCCCCTATCAAGGCCTGAACTGTCCCTTCCTCTCCCTATAGAGGCCTGAACTGTCCCTCAGAAACACTTCCTCTCCCTATCAAGGCCTGAACTGTCCTCAGAAACCCTTCCTCCCTATCAAGGCCTGAACTGTCCCTCCCTCCTTCCCCTCCCTCCTACACTCCTCGTTGGCCCTCAGTAGGAGGCACGGTGTCCTTTGGTCCTCAGTAGGTGAGGCACGGTGTCCGTGGCCCTCAGTAGATGAGGCACGGTGTCCGTTGGCCTCAGTAGATGAGGAACGGTGTCACGTTGGCCCTCAGTAGGTGAGGCACAGTGTCCGTTGGCCCTCAGTAGATGAGGCAGGGTGTCCGTTGGCCCTCAGTGGATGAGGCACGGTGTCGGTGGCCCTCAGTAGGTGAGGCACGGTGTCGGTGGCCTCAGTAGGTGAGGCACGGTGTCCATTGGCCCTCAGTAGGTGAAGAGCGGTGTCGTTGGCTCTCAGTAGGTGAGGCACGGTGTCCGTTGGCCCTCAGTGGGTGAGGCACGCGGTGTCCGTTGGCCCTCAGTGGGTGAGGCACGGTGTCCGTTGGCCTCAGTGGGTGAGGCACGGTGTCCCGTTGGCCCTCAGTAGGTGAGGCACGGTGTCCGTTGGCCCTCGTGGAGTGAGGCACGGTGTCCGTTGGCCTCAGTAGGTGAGGCGGTGTCCGGTGGCCCTCAGTAGGTGAGGCACGGTGTCCGGTGGCCCTCAGTAGGTGAGGCCGCGGTGTCCATTGGCCCTCAAGTAGGTGAGGCACGGTGTCCGTTGGCCCTCAGTAGGTGAGGCAGGGTGTCCGATGGCCCTCAGTAGGTGAGGCACGGTGTCCGTTGGCCCTCAGTAGGTGAGGAACGGTGTCCGTGGCCTCAGTAGGTGAGGCACGGTGTCCGGTGGCCCTCAGTAGGTGAGGCACGGTGTCCGGTGGCCCTCAGTGGGTGAGGCACGGTGTCCTGTCCGTTGGCCCTCAGTAGGTGAGGCACGGTGTCCGGTGGCCCTCAGTAGGTGAGGCACGGTGTCCGGTGGCCCTCAGTAGGTGAGGCACGGTGTCCTGTCCGTTGGCCCTCAGTAGGTGAGGCACGGTGTCCGTTGGCCCTCAGTAGGTGAGGCACGGTGTCCGGTGGCCCTCAGTAGGTGAGGCACGGTGTCCGGTGGCCCTCAGTAGGTGAGGCACGGTGTCCGTTGGCCCTCAGTAGGTGAGGCACGGTGTCCGTTGGCCCTCAGTAGATGAGGCACGGTGTCCGGTGGCCCTCAGTAGGTGAGGCACGGTGTCCGTTGGCCCTCAGTAGGTGAGGCACGGTGTCCGTTGGCCCTCAGTAGGTGAGGCACGGTGTCCGTTGGCCCTCAGTAGGTGAGGAACGGTGTCCGTTGGCCCTCAGTGGGTGAGGCACGGTGTCCGTTGGCCTCAGTGGGTGAGGCACGGTGTCCGTTGGCCTCAGTAGGTGAGGCACGGTGTCCGCTGGGCCCTCAGTGGGTGAGGCACGGTGTCCGTTGGCCCTCAGTGGGTGAGGCACGGTGTCCGTTGGCCCTCAGTAGGTGAGGCAGTGGTGTCCGTTGGCCCTCAGTAGAGGGCGCTAGCCTGCAAACTCCCCATACATTTGTTATACCAAGTTGACAGACTGAAAGTGACCTCTCCTCTCCTTTTCTCTTCAGGGACTCAGAATGCAGTAGAAAACTGAAGAATGTAAGTATTCAATTTAAGGGCTTTATTGGTATGGGAAACATATGTGAACATCGCCAAAGCAAGTGAAATATATAATAAACAAACGTGAAATGAACAGTAAACATTACAGTGTTGCACATCGCCTGTCTTCTCTTGAGAGCCAGGTCTGCCTCTCTCTCTCTGACAACACCCCCTCACCCACCTAGCTGGGGAAGGCATCCAGTCTGCCTCTCTCTCTCTCTGACAACACCCCCTCACCCACCTAGCTGGGGAAGGCATCCAGTCTGCCTCTCTCTCTCTCTGACAACACCCCCTCACCCACCTAGCTGGGGAAGGCATCCAGTCTGCCTCTCTCTCTCTGACAACACCCCCTCACCCACCTAGCTGGGGAAGGCATCCAGTCTGCCTCTCTCTCTCTCTGACAACACCCTCACCCACCTAGCTGGGGAAGGCATCCAGTCTGCCTCTCTCTCTCTCTGACAACACCCTCACCCATCTAGCTGGGGAAGGCATCCAGTCTGCCTCTCTCTCTCTCTGACAACACCCCCCACCCACCTAGCTGGGGAAGGCATCCAGTCTGCCTCTCTCTCTCTGACAACACCCCCCACCCACCTGGCTAAGGAAGGCATCCAGTGTCTGCCTCTCTCTCTCTAACAACACCCCCTCACCCATCTAGCTGGGGAAGGCATCCAGTCTGCCTCTCTCTCTCTCTCTGACAACACCCCCTCACCCACCTAGCTGGGGAAGGCATCCGATCTGCCTCTCTCTCTCTCCTGACAACACCCCACTCCCCATCTAGCTGGGAAGGCATCCAGTCTGCCTCTCTCTCTCTCTGACAACACCCCCTCACCCACCTAGCTGGGGAAGGCATCCAGTCTGCCTCTCTCTCTCTCTCTGACAACACCCCCTCACCCACCTAGCTGGGGGAAGGCATCCAGTCTGCCTCTCTCTCTCTCTGACAACACCCCCCCTCCCATCTAGCTGGGGAAGGCATCCAGTCTGCCTCTCTCTCTCTCTGACAACACCCCCTCACCCACCTAGCTGGGGAAGGCATCCAGTCTGCCTCTCTCTCTCTCTGACAACACCCCCTCACACCCACCCTAGCTGGGAAGGCAAGTCTGCCTCTCTCTCTCTCTCTGACAACACCCCACCCACCTAGCTGGGGAAGGCATCCCAGTCTGCCTCTCTCTCTCTCTGACAACACCCCTCACCCACCTAGCTGGGGGAAGGCATCAGGTCTGCCTCTCTCTGGACAACACCCCTCACCCACCCCTAGCTGGGGAAGGCATCCAGTCTGCCTCTCTCTCTGACAACACCCCCCCATCTAGCTGGGAGGCATCCAGTCTGCCTCTCTCTCTGACAACACCCCCCCACCCACCTAGGTCTTAATTACAATATTCTGGCTGGGGAAGGCATCCAGTCTGCCTCTCTCTCTCTCTAACAACCCCCCATCTAGGTCTTAATTACAATATTCTGGCTGGGAAGGCATCCAGTGTGTGTCTCTCTCTCTCTCTCTCTCTGACAACACCCCATCTAGGTATTAATTACAATATTCTGGCTGGGAAGGCATCCAGTGTGTGCCCCTCCTATGACGGCCCCTGTCCTAAACCTCAGAGAGTTTGAGGGACTGCGATCACACATGAGAACGGTAAGACTACACACACACACACACACTCTGAATGCCACAGATACAGGAATACTATGAACACACAAACAGGTATACACCTCTCTCTGTTTCTCTCTCTCGGTTTCTCTTCTGTTTCTCTCTCTGTCTCTCTCTGTCTCTCTCTCGCTGTTTCTCTCTCTGTTTCTCTCTCTCTCTCTCTCTCTCGCTGTTTCTCTCTCTCTCTGTTTCTCTCTCTGTTTCTCTCTCTCTCTGTTTCTCTCTCTGTTTCTCTCTCTGTTTCTCTCTCTCTGTCTCTCTCTGTCTCTGTCTCTGTCTGTCTCTCTCTCTCTCTTTTGTTTCTCTCTCTCTCTCTGTTTCTCTCTCTGTTTCTCTCTCTGTTTCTCTCTCTCTCTCTCTCTCTCTCTCGCTCTGGCTGAATCCCAAATAATCCACTTGCCCTCCATATGTGTCCCAAAGCTGAGGGAGCAAATATTATGGGCGTCTAGGAGCAACAACGGCTCGTCCGTGAAGTGGTAGACCACAAGCTCACAGAACGGGAAGCGCATGTTGCGTAAAATCATCTGTCCTCAGTTACAACACTCACTGCTGAGTTCCAAACTGCCTCTGGAGGCAACGGCCAGAGCAAGATCTGTTTCCATGGCAACCGCACACAGGCCTTAGAACCCTCAATGCCAAGCGTCGGCTGGAGTGGTGTAAGCTCGCGCCGTTGGACTCTGGAGCGGTGGAAACGCTTTCTCTCGCTTCACCATCTGGCAGTCCAACGGACGGATCTGGGTTTGGCGGATACATGGAGAACGATACCTGCCCCAATGCGTAGTGCCAACTGTAAAGTTTGGTGGAGGAGGAATAATGGTCTGGGGCCTGGTTTTCATGGTTCCTCAGTTCCAGTGAAGGGGAAGTCTTAATGCTACAGCATACAATGACATTCTAGATGATTCTGTTCTCCCAACTTTGTGGTAACAGTTTGGGGGAAGGCCCTTTCCTGTTTCAGGATGACAACGCCCCCATTTATTTGTGTTTTATTTATTTAACTTTTTATTTAACTCGGCAAGTCAGTTCAGATTCTTATTTACAATGACAGCCTACCCCGGGAACAGTGGGTTAACTGCCTTGTTCAGGGAACAGTGGGTTAACCGCCTTGTTCAGGGAACAGTGGGTTAACCGCCTTGTTCAGGGAACAGAAACTGGTCTTAGAACAGTGGGTTAACTGCCTTGTTCAGGGGAACAGTGGGTTAACTGCCTTGTTCAGGGAACAGTGGGTTAACTGCCTTGTTCAGGGGAACAGTGGGTTAACTGCTAGGAACAGTGGGTTAACTGCCTTGTTCAGGGAACAGTGGGTTAACTGCCTTGTTCAGGGAACAGTGGGTTAACTGCCTTGTTCAGGGAACAGTGGGGTCAACTGCCTGGGTGCCTTGTTCAGGGAACAGTGGGTTAACTGCCTTGTTCAGGGAACAGTGGGGTCACTGCCTTGTTCAGGGGAACAG
Organism: Oncorhynchus nerka; assembly: GCF_034236695.1. Classification (NCBI taxonomy): domain Eukaryota; kingdom Metazoa; phylum Chordata; class Actinopteri; order Salmoniformes; family Salmonidae; genus Oncorhynchus; species Oncorhynchus nerka. Next base: position 6,158 of record NW_027038120.1, on the reverse strand, counting down.
TGGGTTAAACTGCCTTGTTCAGGGGAACAGTGGGTTAACTGCCTTGTTCAGGGGAACAGTGGGTTAACTGCCTTGTTCAGGGGAACAGTGGGTTAACTGCCTTGTTCAGGGTAACAGTGGGTTAACTGCCTTGTTCAGGGGAACAGTGGGTTAACTGCCTTGTTCAGGGGAACAGTGGGTTAACTGCCTTGTTCAGGGGAACAGTGGGTTAACTGCCTTGTTCAGGGAACAGTGGGTTAACTGCCTTGTTCAGGGGAACAGTGTTAACTGCCTTGTTAGGGAACAGTGGGTTAACTGCCTTGTTCAGGGGAACAGTGGGTTAACTGCCTTGTTCAGGGGAACAGTGGGTTAAACTGGTCTAGGAACAGGGGTCAACTGCCTTGTTCGGGGAACAGTGGGTTAACTGCCTTGTTCAGGGGAACTGTTGTTCAGGGAACAGTCAACTGCCCCTTGTTCAGGGGAACAGTGGGTTTAACTGCCTTGTTCAGGGGAACAGTGGGTTAACTGCCTTGTTCAGGGAACAGAACAGTGGGTTAACTGCCTTGTTCAGGGGAACAGTGGGTTAACTGCCTTGTTCAGGGGAACAGTGGGGCTAACTGCCTTGTTCAGGGGAACAGTGGGTTAAACTGCCTTGTTAACAGGGAACAGTGGGGTTAACTGCCTTGTTCAGGGGAACAGTGGGGTTAACTGCCTTGTTCAGGGGGAACAGTGGGTTAACTGCCTTGTTCGGAACAGTGGGGTTAACTGCCTTGTTCGGGGAACAGTGGGTTAAACTGCGTTCAGGGGAACAGGGGTTAACTGCCTTGTTCAGGGAACAGTGGGGTTAACTGCCTTGTTCAGGGGAACAGTGGGTTAACTGCCTTGTTCAGGGGAACAGTGGGTTAACTGCCTTGTCTCAGGAACAGTGGGGTTAACTGCCTTGTTCAGGGAACAGTGGGTTAACTGCCTTGTTCAGGGGAACAGTGGGTTAACTGCCTTGTTCAGGGGAACAGTGGGGTTAACTGCCTTGTTCAGGGGAACAGTGGGTTAACTTCCTTGTTCAGGGGAACGGTGGGTTAACTGCCTTGTTCGGGGAACAGTGAGTTAACTGCCTTGTTCGGGGAACAGTGGGTTAACTGCCTTGTTCAGGGAACAGTGGGTTAACTGCCTTGTTCAGGGAACAGTGGGGTTAACTGCCTTTAACTGTTGTTCAGGGGAACAGTGGGTTAACTGCCTTGTTCTAGGAACAGTGGGTTAACTGCCTTGTTCAGGGAACAGTTGTTCAGGTTAACTGCCTTGTTCAGGGGAACAGTGGGTTGGTCTAACTGCTGCTTGTTCAAGGGGAACAGTGGGTTAACTGCCTTGTTCAGGGGAACGGTGGGTTAACTGCCTTGTTCAGGGGAACAGTGGGTTAACTGCCTTGTTCAGGGGAACAGTGGGTTAACTGCCATGTTCAGGGGAACAGTGGGTTAACTGCCATGTTCCGTGGGTTAACTGCCTTGTTCAGGAACAGTGGGTTAACTGCCATGTTCAGGGGAACAGTGGGGTTAACTGCCATTAACGGTGGGTTAACTGCCTGTGTTCAGGGGAACAGTGGGGTTAACTGCCTTGTTCAGGAACAGTGGGTTAACTGCCTTGTTCAGGGGAACAGTGGGTTAACTGCCATGTTCAGGGAACAGTGGGGTTAACTGCCATGTTCAGGGAACAGTGGGTTAACTGCCTTGTCCAGGGAACAGTAGGTTAACTGCCTTGTTCAGAGAACAATAACTTTTACTTTTCATACCAGAACATAATAGTATTAGAATAAATGGTTCTAATCAATAATGTATACATAATTAGTCATCTAAACTATAATTCCTCTAACATCGGCTCGGGATTCAGTCTAGCAACCTTTTTGGGAACACTCTTAACATCGGCCGGGATTCAGTCTAGCAACCTTTTGGGAACACTCTTAACATCGGCTCGGGGATTCAGTCTAGCAACCTTTTGGGAACACTCTAACATCGGCTCGGGGATTCAGTCTAGCAACCTTGGGGGAAACACTCTAACATCGGCTCGGGATTCAGTCTAGCAACCTTTGGGAACACTCTAACATCGGCTCGGGGATTCAGTCTAGCAACCTTTTGGTTACTAGCCCAACACTCTAACCACTAGGCTACCTGCCTCCCCTTTCTCTCTCTCTCTCGCTCTGTTTCTCTCTCTCTCTCTGTTTCTCTCTCTCTCTGTTTCTATCTCTTTCTCTCTCTCTCTCTCTCTCTGTTTCTCTCTCTGTTTCTCTATCTCTCTGTTTCTCTCTCTCTCTGTTTCTCTCTCTCTCTCTCTCTCTGTCTCTCTCTCTCTCTGTTTCTCTCTCTCTCTGTTTCTCTCTCTCTGTTTCTCTCTCTCTCTCTCTCTTTCTCTCTCTCTCTCTCTGTTCTCTCTCTCTCTGTTTCTATCTCTTTCTTTCTCTCTCTCTCTCTCTCTCTCTCTCTCTCTCTCTCTCTCTCTCTGTTTCTCTCTCTGTTTCTCTCTCTCTCTGTCTGTATCTTTCTCTCTCTGTCTTACATTACTGCAACATTACCCCTAAGGTGTGTCTGTGTGTGTGTGTGCCTCTGTGGTTTGTGTGTCTCTGTGGTGTGTGTGTGCTAGCTGAGTGAGGACAGGTCTGGGTCAGACAGTGTGAGGCCAGGTGTGAGGGACAGTGGTTCGACTGCTGGGACTCAGAGCGGAGTCAGTCTCTCTCTCCCCGACAACACACACGGGACAACTCCCTGGACAGGTGACACACCACACAGACACACACAGACAAACACACCACACAGACACACAGATAAACACACCACACAGACACACACAGATAAACACACCACAGACACACACAGACAAACACACCACACAGACACACACAGATAAACACACCACACAGACACACACAGACAAACACACCACACAGATAAACACACCACACAGACATACACAGATAAACACACCACACAGACACACACAGATAAACACACCACACAGACACACACAGATAAACACACCACACAGACACACACAGATAAACACACCACACAGACACACACAGATAAACACACCACACAGACACACACAGATAAACACACCACACAGACACACACAGACAAACACACCACACAGACACACACAGATAAACACACCACACAGACACACACACCACACAGACACACACACCACACAGACACACACAGATAAACACACCACACAGACACACACAGACAAACACACCACACAGACACACACAGATAAACACACCACACAGACACACACACACACAGATAAACACACCACACAGACACACACAGACAAACACACCACACAGACACACACAGATAAACACACCACACAGACACACACACCACACAGATAAACACACCACACAGACACACACAGACAAACACGCCACACAGACACACACAGATAAACACACCACACAGACACACAAACAAACACCACACAGACACACACAGATAAACACACCACACAGACACACACACCACACAGATAAACACACCACACAGACACACACAGACAAACACACCACACAGACACACACAGACAAACACACCACACAGACACACACAGATAAACACACCACACAGACACACACAGATAAACACACCACACAGACACACACGCCGTTATTAAATTGAGACTATAATGTCCTTTAAATAAAGTTTGATTTGATTGACAGCCTGGATTCTTTTGGCTCGCGCTCCCAGACTAGCCCCTCCCGATGTCATCATCCATGGCAACAGTGATGGTAAGGTTCCTACGAAGATACACCCACACACACCACACACACACAACAGTGATGGTAAGGTTCCTACTGAAGATACACCCACACACACCACACACACACAACAGTGATGGTAAGATTCCTATGAAGGCAGACACACAGTTTTTATGTTACTGCTAGATCCTTTAATGACGCTCTCTCTCTCCCTCTTTCCCTCTTGTCTCTCTCTTTCCTCTTGTCTCTCTCTTTCCCTCTCGTCTCTCTCCTCTTTCCCTCTCGTCTCTCTCCCTCTTTCCCTCTTGTCTCTCTCTTTCCCTCTCGTCTCTCTCCCTCTTTCCCTCTCGTCTTTCTCTCCCTTCCTCTCGTCTCTCTCTCCCCTCCCTCTCGTCTCTCCCTCCCTCTCGTCTCTCTCTCCCTCCCTCTCGTCTCTCTCCCTCCCCCCTCTCGTCTCTCTCTTTTCCCTCTCTCTTCTCTTTCCCTGTCTCTCTCCCTCTTTTCCCTCTCGTCTCTCTCTCCTCCCTCCGTCTCTCCCTCCCTCCCGTCTCCCTCCCTCCCTCCTCGTCTCTCCCTCCCTCTCGTCTCTCCCCCTCCCTCTCGTCTCTCTCTATCCCCATCAGTTGACTCAGACGGCGATGCCCCCAACAGGAAGGCAGATGCCCCCAACAGGAAGGCAGATGCCCCCCCAACAGGAAGGCAGATGTCCGTCGTGATGACATGTTAGCTCGTCGTACGTCGGCCGGTGAATCACGGACCTTTGTTCCCTTTAACCAGTTCCTGCCTAATCGGAACGTCTCTGCCTACGTTCCACCTGCCAGACGCAGATCACGGCCCCAGGTGGAGAGCACGGCGTACACACACACACACACACACAGGTAGGTACACATACAGACACACACACACACACACACACACACACACAGGTAGGTACACATACACACACACACACACACACACACACACACACACACACACACACACACACACACACACACACACACACACAGGTAGGTACACAGACACACATGCTCTTATTAAAGATCCTTTCCTTCCCTCCTTCCCTTCCCTCCTTCCCCTCCCTCCTTCCCTCCTCCTTCCTTCCCTCCTTTCCTTCTTCCTTCCCCTCTCCTTCCCTTCCATGCTTCCCTCCCCCTCCTTCTCCCCTCCTTCCTCCCCCTCCTTCTCTCCCCCTCCTTCCCCTCCTCCTTCCCCTCCCTCCTTCTCTCTTCCCTTCCCTCCTTCCCCTCCCTCCTTCTCTCCCCTCCTCCCTTCCTCCTTCCCTTCCCTCCCTTCCCCTCCCTCCCTTCCCTCCTTCCCTACTTCCCCTCCCCTCCTTCCTTCCCTCTTTCCCCCTCCCTCCTTCCCTCCTTCCCCTCCTCCTTCCCCTCCCTCCTTCCCTTCCTCCTTCCCCCCTCTTCCCTTCCCTCCTTCCCCTCCCTCCTTCCTTCCCTACTTCCCCTCCCTCCTTCCCCTCCCTCCTTCCCTTCCCTCCTTCCCCTCCCTCCTTCCTCCTTCCCTCCTCCTTCCTCCTTCCCTCCTTCCCTCCCTGCTTCCCTCCTTCCCTTCCCTCCTTCCACTCCCTCCTTCCCCTCGCTCCCTTCCTCCTTCTCCTTACACCCCTAACTCCCTCCTCCCTCCCTCCTCCCTCCCTACACTCCCTCGCTCCCTTCCCTCCTTCTCCTTGCACCCTAACTCCCTCCCTCTCCCTCCTTCCCCCTCCCTCCTACAATCCCTCCCTCCTCTCTCCCCTTCCCTTCCCTCCTTCTCCTCCCAGTCTCCCTCAGCCCATCTTAGAGGAGGGGAGGGGGGAGGGGGAGGTCCCTTAAGAGACCACCAGGGCCCGCTCCAGAAACTACAAGACAGTCACATGGGCCCCAGATGGGAGGAGCCTAAAGAGGAAGAGGGGGTCTTGAGCAGGAAGAGGAAGTGTTGAAACGGGAAGTAGAAGAACATCGCGGCTGCAGAGGCTGGAGAAGCGGGGATTAAAGTCTCTGCCCGCTGTGATTCGCTACGGCAGGTCAGCAGGCATGTGGCGTGTCGGCCTATGGCTTGTGGCCTAAGCTGTGACATCACTGTGGCTGCCTATGGCGTGTGGTCTATGCTGTGACATCACTGTGGTGTGACGGCCTATGGCTTGTGGCCTACTGTGGTCGGCCCAGCTGTGGCCTGCCGCACATCACTGTGGTCGGCCTATGGCTTGTGGCCTAAGCTGTGACACTGGTCTGTGCTGTGACATCACTGTGGTCGGCCTGGCGTGTGTCTATGGACATCACTGTGGTCCTAAGCTGTGACATCACTGTGGTCGGCCTATGGCTTGTGGTCTAAGCTGGCGACATCACTGTGGTCGGCCTATGGCGTGTGGTCTATGCTGTGACATCACTGTGGTCGGCCTATGACGTGTGGTCTATGCTGTGACATCACTGTG
>NW_027038119.1:7500-26084 GCF_034236695.1 Oncorhynchus nerka | reverse complement strand
TCACACAATCCATTTCTACATTCTACAGTCATACAATCCATTTCTACAGTCACACAATCCATTTCTACAGTCACACAATCCATTTATACAGTCATACAATCCATTTCTACAGTCATACAATCCATTTCTACAGTCACACAATCCATTTCTACAGTCACACAATCCATTTCTACAGTCACACAATCCATTTCTACAGTCACACAATCCATTTCTACAGTCACAAAATCCATTTCTACAGTCACACAATCCATTTCTACAGTCACACAATCCATTTCTACAGTCACACAATCCATTTCTACAGTCACACAATCCATTTCTACAGTCACACAATCCATGTCTACAGTCATACAATACATTTTCACTTAGTGGTTTTTATCAATCTAATGACATAACAGCATAATGTGAGGGTGGGTGAGGGGGGGGGGGGCGCGTGAGGGGGAGACACGTAAGGGGGGGGGACAAAGTCAATTAAATCTTACTGGACATTGTTTTGGGAACAGTCATTAACAGTTTTAGAGCTAGCAGTGAGTGGTAATGTAATGTTCAGCCGTTCCTCATGGTAGGACGGAGCAGTTAGTGGTAATGTAATATTCAGCCGTCCCTCATGGTAGGACAGAGCAGTGAGTGGTAATGTCTAGTTCAGCTGTTCCTCATGGTAGGACAGAACAGTGAGTGGTAATGTATAGTTCAGCTGTTCCTCATGGTAGGACAGAGCAGTGAGTGGTAATGTAATATTCAGCTGTTCCTCATGGTAGGACAGAGCTAGCAGTGAGTGGTAATGTATAGTTCAGCTGTTCCTCATGGTAGGACAGAGCTAGCAGTGAGTGGTAATGTATAGTTCAGCTGTTCCTCATGGTAGGACAGAGCAGTGAGTGGTAATGTAATGTTCAGCTGTTCCTCGTGGCAAGACAGAGCTAGCAGTGAGTGGTAATGTATAGTTCAGCTGTTCCTCATGGTAGGACAGAGCAGTGAGTGGTAATGTCTAGTTCAGCCGTTCCTCATGGTAGGACAGAGCTAGCAGTGAGGTGTAATGTCTAATTCAGCCGTTCCTCATGGTAGGACAGAGCTAGCAGTGAGTTGTAATGTATAGTTCAGCTGTTCCTCATGGTAGGACAGAGCTAGCAGTGAGTGGTAATGTATAGTTCAGCTGTTCCTCATGGTAGGACAGAGCAGTGAGTGGTAATGTAATGTTCAGCTGTTCCTCGTGGCAAGACAGAGCTAGCAGTGAGTGGTAATGTATAGTTCAGCTGTTCCTCATGGTAGGACAGAGCAGTGAGTGGTAATGTATAGATCAGCTGTTCCTCATGGTAGGACAGAGCTAGCAGTGAGTGGTAATGTAATATTCAGCTGTTCCTCATGGTAGGACAGAGCTAGCAGTGAGTGGTCATGTAATATTCAGCTGTTCCTCATGGTAGGACAGAGCTAGCAGTGAGTGGTAATGTAATATTCAGCTGTTCCTCATAGTAGGACAGAGCTAGCAGCGAGTGGTAATGTAATATTCAGCTGTTCCTCATGGTTGGACAGAGCTAGCAGTGAGTGGTAATGTATAGATCAGCTGTTCCTCATGGTAGGACAGAGCAGTGAGTGGTAATGTAATATTCAGCTGTTCCTCATGGTAGGACAGAGCTAGCAGTGAGTGGTAATGTAATATTTGCTGTTCCTCACGGTGCAGGACAGAGCTAGCAGTGAGTGGTAATGTAATATTCAGCTGTTCTCATCACAGCAGTGAGTGGTAATGGACAGAGCAGAGCAGTGAGTGGTAATGTAATATTCCAGCTGTTCCTCATGGTAGGACACAGCAGTGAGGGTAATGGTAATAGTTCAGCTGTTCTTCATGGTAGGACAGAGCAGCAGTGAGTGGTAATGTAATTCCTCATGGTAGGACAGAGCTAGCAGTGATTGGTAATGTATAACGTTCAGCCCTTCCTCATGGTAGGACAGAGCAGTGAGTGGTAATGTAATAGTTCAGCTGTTCTTCATGGTAGGACAGAGCTAGCAGTGAGTGGTAATGTATAGTTCCTCCTCATGGTAGGACAGAGCTAGCAGGAGTGGTAATGTATAGTTCAGCTGTTCCTCATGGTAGGACAGAGCTAGCAGTGAGTGGTAATGTATAGTTCAGCTGTTCCTCATGGTAGGACAGAGCAGTGAGTGGTAATGTATAGTTCAGCTGTTCCTCATGGTAGGACAGAGCTAGCAGTGAGTGGTAAATGTAATATTCAGCCCCTTTCCTCATGGTAGGACAGAGCAGTGAGGAAGTGGAACTGACAGGCAAAACGTGTGAACGATATCAGGGCACATCGGCTCCTCTGATAGACCTGATCCTCTCTCAATCAGATGACTTGAGACACAGTTGACCCAGCTGGTGGCTGACTGGCTGACTGACTGGCTGACAACGACTGACTGGCTGACTGACTGTGGCTGGCTGGCTGGCTGGCTGACTGGCTGGCGACTGGCTGGCTGACTGACTGGCTGTGGCTGACTGGCTGGCTGGCTGACGGTGACTGGCTGACTGACTGGCTACGACTGGCTGGCGGCTGGCTGACTGGCTGACTGACTGACTGACTGGCTGACTGGCTGACTGGCTGACTGACTGGATGGCTGACTGACTGACTGGCTGACTGACTGACTGGCTGGCTGACTGGCTGGCTGACTGACTGACTGACTGGCTGGCTGACTGACTGACTGACTGGCTGGCTGACTGACTGGCTGACTGACTGGCTGACTGACTGGCTGACTGGGCACATCGGCTGCTCTGATAGACCATTTGACAGTGATGCCCAAAGCAAGTATGATGCTACTAAACGGTTAATGTTTTAGTACCATGCTGTACTACCACACACACACACACACACTACACACACACACACACACTACACACTACACACACTACACTACACACTACACTACACACTACACTACACACCACACACTACACACACTACACACACACACACACACACACACACACACCATTTAGGGTTAGTCACGCTAACTTCCTGTTCTCAACTTGTTGTTCCTGTGAACTTGTGTTTGTGTGACTGGGCATACACTAGTGGGAGTCTCCACACTTATCCCCTATTCCTAAGGGCCTATAGTATTTATACCATATAGGGCCCTGGTCTATGGTAGGACACTACCCTGGTCTATAGTAGGACACTACCCTGGTCTATAGTAGTACACTACCCCTGGTCTATATTAGTATACTACCATATAGGGCCCTGGTCTATAGTAGTACTACCCTGGTCTATATAGTACACTACCTGGTCTATAGTAGTATACTACCCTGGTCTATAGTATACTACCCTGGTCTATAGTAGTACTACCCTGGTCTATAGTAGTACACTGCCTATGAGGGCCCTGGTCTGTAGTACTACCCTAGGGCCGTGAGTCTATATTAGTACTACTGATCTATAGTAGTATACTACCTGGTCTATAGTAGTACACTACCCTGGTCTATAGTAGTACACTACCTGGTCTATAGTAGTACACTACCCTGGTCTATAGTAGTACACTACCCTGGTCTATAGTAGTATACTACCCTGGTCTATAGTAGTACACTATCCTGGTCTATAGTAGTACACTACCCTGGTCTATAGTAGTATACTACCCTGGTCTATAGTAGTACACTGCCCTGGTCTATAGTAGTATACTACCCTATGGGGCCCTGGTCTATAGTAGTATACTGCCTGGTCTATAGTAGTATACTACCCTGGTCTATAGTAGTATACTACCTGGTCTATAGTAGTATACTACCCTGGTCTATAGTAGTATACTACCTGGTCTATAGTAGTATACCACCCTGGTCTATAGTAGTATACTACCCTGGTCTATAGTAGTATACTACCCTGGTCTATAGTAGTACACTACCCTGGTCTATAGTAGTACACTACCCTGGTCTATAGTAGTACACTACCCTGGTCTATAGTAGTACACTACCCTGGTCTATAGTAGTATACTACCCTGGTCTATAGTAGTATACCACCCTGGTCTATAGTAGTATACTACCCTGCTACCTGGTCTATAGTAGTACACTACCTGAATTCTATAGTAGTACACTACCCTGGTCTATAGTAGTACTACCACAGTTTATGATACACTGGTCCTATAGTAGTACACTACCTGATTCTACTATATTATTGCACTACCCTGGTCTATAGTAGTACACACTACCCTGGTCTATAGTAGTGATATACTACCCTGGTCTATAGTATTATACTACCCTGGTCTATAGTAGTACTACCCTGGTCTATAGTAGTATAATACCCTGGTCTATGGTAGTACTACCCTGGTCTATGGCGATACACTACCCTGGTCTATAGTAGTACACTACCACACAGTCTATAGTAGTACTACCCTATAGGGTCCTGGTCTATAGTACACTACCCTGCTCTATAGTAGTATGCTACCTGGTCTATAGTAGTATACTACTGGTCTATAGTAGTATACTACCCTGGTCTATAGTAGTATACTACCCTGGTCTATAGTAGTATACTACCCTGGTCTATAGTAGTATACCACCCTGGTCTATAGTAGTATACTACCCTGGTCTATAGTAGTATACTACCCTGGTCTATAGTAGTACACTACCCTGGTCTATAGTAGTACACTACCCTGGTCTATAGTAGTACACTACCCTGGTCTATAGTAGTACACTACCCTGGTCTATAGTAGTATACTACCCTGGTCTATAGTAGTATACCACCCTGGTCTATAGTAGTATACTACCCTGGTCTATAGTAGTATACTACCCTGGTCTATAGTAGTACACTACCCTGGTCTATAGTAGTACACTACCCTGGTCTATAGTAGTACACTACCCTGGTCTATAGTAGTACACTACCCTGGTCTATAGTAGTACACTACCCTGGTCTATAGTAGTACACTACCCTGGTCTATAGTAGTATACTACCCTGGTCTATAGTAGTACACTATCCTGGTCTATAGTAGTACACTACCCTGGTCTATAGTAGTATACTACCCTGGTCTATAGTAGTACACTACCCTGGTCTATAGTAGTATACTACCCTATAGGGCCCTGGTCTATAGTAGTATACTACCCTGGTCTATAGTAGTATACTACCCTGGTCTATAGTAGTATACTACCCTGGTCTATAGTAGTATACTACCCTGGTCTATAGTAGTATACCACCCTGGTCTATAGTAGTATACTACCCTGGTCTATAGTAGTATACTACCCTGGTCTATAGTAGTACACTACCCTGGTCTATAGTAGTACACTACCCTGGTCTATAGTAGTACACTACCCTGGTCTATAGTAGTACACTACCCTGGTCTATAGTAGTATACTACCCTGGTCTATAGTAGTATACCACCCTGGTCTATAGTAGTATACTACCCTGGTCTATAGTAGTATACTACCCTGGTCTATAGTAGTACACTACCCTGGTCTATAGTAGTACACTACCCTGGTCTATAGTAGTACACTACCCTGGTCTATAGTAGTACACTACCCTGGTCTATAGTAGTACACTACCCTGGTCTATAGTAGTACACTACCCTGGTCTATAGTAGTACACTACCCTGGTCTATAGTAGTATACTACCCTGGTCTATAGTAGTATACTACCCTGGTCTATAGTAGTACACTACCCTGGTCTATAGTAGTATAATACCCTGGTCTATAGTAGTACACTACCCTGGTCTATAGTAGTACACTACCCTGGTCTATAGTAGTACACTACCCTGGTCTATAGTAGTATACTACCCTATAGGGTCCTGGTCTATAGTAGTACACTACCCTGCTCTATAGTAGTATACTACCCTGGTCTATAGTAGTATACTACCCTGGTCTATAGTAGTATACTACCCTGGTCTATAGTAGTATACTACCCTGGTCTATAGTAGTATACTACCCTGGTCTATAGTAGTATACCACCCTGGTCTATAGTAGTATACTACCCTGGTCTATAGTAGTATACTACCCTGGTCTATAGTAGTACACTACCCTGGTCTATAGTAGTACACTACCCTGGTCTATAGTAGTACACTACCCTGGTCTATAGTAGTACACTACCCTGGTCTATAGTAGTACACTACCCTGGTCTATAGTAGTATACTACCCTGGTCTATAGTAGTATACCACCCTGGTCTATAGTAGTATACTACCCTGGTCTATAGTAGTATACTACCCTGGTCTATAGTAGTACACTACCCTGGTCTATAGTAGTACACTACCCTGGTCTATAGTAGTACACTACCCTGGTCTATAGTAGTACACTACCCTGGTCTATAGTAGTACACTACCCTGGTCTATAGTAGTACACTACCCTGGTCTATAGTAGTACACTACCCTGGTCTATAGTAGTATACTACCCTGGTCTATAGTAGTATACTACCCTGGTCTATAGTAGTACACTACCCTGGTCTATAGTAGTATAATACCCTGGTCTATAGTAGTACACTACCCTGGTCTATAGTAGTACTACCTGGTCTATAGTAGTACTGCCCTGGTGCTCAAACAGTATACTACCCTGGGGTCCTGGTCTATAGTAGTACACTACCCTGCTCTATAGTAGTATACTACCTGGTCTATAGTAGTATACTACCCTGAATTCTATAGTAAGCATACCTCCCTGGTCTATAGTAGCATACCTCCCTAGGGTCTATAGTAGCATACCTCCCTGGTCTATGGTAGTATACCCTATAGGGCCCTGGTCTATAATAGTATAGAGACCCTTTGTCTGTTAGAGAGAACACACACACACACACACAGTGAGAACACACACACACACACAAACACACACACAGTGAGAACACACACACACACACACACACACACACACAGTGAGAACGAACACACACGAACACGAACACACACGAACACACACACACACACACACACACCGTGAGAACACACACACAGTCTCTCTATCAATCTGTCTCTCTACCGTCTCTCTCCCTCTACATACCTACTGTAGAATATATTTAGCTCGGCCTCAGATAGCTGAAGTCAGCCAGTCAGCCAGCCAGTCAGTCAGCCAGTCAACCAACCAGTCAGTCAGTCCGCCAGCCAGTCAGTCAGTCATTGTGAAGAGAACACAACATTACACAACCATCCCAAGACAAGACCAGACCTGACCCTGTTTGATATGTTTACAACCAGCCAGCCAGTCAACCAACCAGCCAGCCAGCCAGCCAGCCAATCAGCCAGCCAGTTAGTCAACCAACCAGCCCGCCAGTCAGCCAACCAGTCAGCCAGCCAGTCAACCAGCCAGTCAGCCCAGCCAGCCAGTCAACCAACCAGCCAGCCAGTCAACCAACCAGCCAGTCAGCCAGTCAGCCAGCCAGCCAGCCAGTCAGTCAGTCAACCAACCAGTCAGTCAGCAGTCAACCAACCAGTCAACCAGCCAGTCAGCCAGCCAGTCAGTCAACCAGCCAGCCAGTCAGTCAACCAGCCAGTCAACCAGCCAGCCAGCCAGCCAGCCAGTTAGTCAGCCAACCAGTGTACCCTCCTATGATCTGATGTTTAGGCAGGAAAACAGGCAGGCCAATCACGATACCTCATGGTGGTCTACGCCTGTTTGTAGCGCCTTTCTGTCGGACTCCTTTCAGTTTGGTGCAACAAATACTGTCCCGTCAGAAACTCAACACTGCCTTCGACGTATTCACCTTATTCCACATTATGCTTGGTGTCTGAATTCAAAACTCAACACTGCCTTCAGAACTTATTCACACCCTTATTCCACATTATGTACTTAGTGTCTGAATTCAAAACTCAACACTGCCTTCAGAACGTATTCACCCCCTTATTCCACATTATGTACTTAGTGTCTGAATTCAAAACTCAACACTGCCTTCGGAGCGTATTCACACCCCTTATTCCACATTATGTACTTAGTGTCTGAATTCAAAACTCAACACTGCCTTCAGAACTTATTCACACCCCTTATTCCACTATGTACTTAGTGTCTGAATTCAAAACTCAACACTGCCTTCAGAGCATTATTCACACCCCTTATTCCACATTATGTACTTAGTGTCTGAATTCAAAACTCAACACTGCCTTCAGAACTTATTCACACCCCTTATTCCATTATGTACTTAGTGTCACAGATTCAAAACTCAACACTGCCTTCAGAACTTATTCACCCCCTTATTCCACATTATGTACTTAGTGTCTGAATTCAAAACTCAACACTGCCTTCAGAACTTATTCACACCCCTTATTCCACATTATGTACTTAGTGTCTGAATTCAAAACTCAACACTGCCTTCAGAACTTATTCACACCCCTTATTCCACATTATGTACTTAGTGTCTGAATTCAAAACTCAACACTGCCTTTAGAACGTATTCACACCCCTTATTCCACATTATGTACTTAGTGTCTGAATTCAAAACTCAACACTGCCTTCAGAACTTATTCACACCCCTTATTCCACATTATGTGTACTTAGTGTCTGAATTCAAAACTCAACACTGCCTTCAGAGACTTATTCACACCCTTATTCCACATTATGTACTTAGTGTCTGAATTCAAAAATGTGATTATTTTTTGTCTCACCACACAATACCATAATGACATCACAATACCACATAATGACATCACAATACCACATAATGACATCACAATACCACATAATGACATGCAATACCCCATAATGACATCACAATACCACATAATGACATCACAATACCCCATAATGACATCACAATACCACATAATGACATCACAATACCCATAATGACATCCCAATACCACATAATGACATCACAATACCACATAATGACATCACAATACCCCATAATGACATCCACAATACCACATAATGACATCACAATACCCCATAATGACATCACAATACTTATAATGACATCACAATACCCCATAATGACATCACAATACCCCATAATGACATCACAATGCCCCATAATGACATCACAATACCACATAATGACATCACAATACCACATAATGACATCACAATACCCCATAATGACATCACAATACCCCATAATGACATCACAATACCCCCATAATGACATCACAATAACCCATAATGACATCCACAATACCCCATAATGACATCACAATACCCCATAATGACATCACAATAACCCATAATGACATCACAATACCCCATAATGACATCACAATACCCCATAATGACATCACAATAACCCATAATGACATCACAATAACCCATAATGACATCACAATACCCCATAATGACATCACAATACCCATAATGACATCACAATACCCATAATGACATCACAATACCCGTAATGACATCTACCCCATAATGACATCACAATACCCCATAATGACATCACAATACCCATAATGACATCACAATACCCCATAATGACATCACAATACCACATAATGACATCACAATACCCCATAATGACATCACAATACCACATAATGACATCACAATACCCCTTAATGACATCACAATACCCCATAATGACATCACAATACCACATAATGACATCACAATACCCCATAATGACATCACAATAACCCATAATGACATCACAATACCACATAATGACATCACAATACCCCATAATGACATCACAATACCCCATAATGACATCACAATACCCCATAATGACATCACAATACCCCATAATGACAAAGTGAAAACACGTTTTGTTTTAAATCTTTGCATTTATTGGAAATGAAACACAGAAATGAACTACGTGACCAAAGTATGTGGACACCTGCTCGTCGACGTCTCATTCCAAGATTGGGCATTAATATGGAGTTGGTCCCCCCTTTGCTGCTATAACAGCCTCCACTCTTCTGGGAAGACTTTAATATGGAGTTGGTCCCCTTTGCTGCTATAGCAGCCTCCACTCTTCTGGAAGGCTTTAATATGGAGTTGGTCACCTTTCCACTCTTCTGGGAAGGCTTTAATATGAGTTGGTCCCCCCTTTACACTCTTCTGGAAGGCTTTAATATGGAGTTGGTCCCCCTTTTACACTCTTCTGGGAAGGCTTTAATATGGAGTTGGTCCCCCTTTGCTGCTATAACAGCCTCCACTCTTCTGGGAAAGGCTTTCTACTAGATGTAGGAACATTGCTGCTATAACAGCCTCCCACTCTTCTGGGAAGGCTTTCCACTAGATGTTGGAACATTGCTGCTATAACAGCCTCCACTCTTCTGGGAAGGCTTTCCACTAGATGTTGGAACATTGCTGCTATAACAGCCTCCACTCTTCTGGGAAGGCTTTCCCCTAGATGTTGGAACATTGCTGCTATAACAGCCTTCACTCTTCTGGGAAGCTTTCCACTAGATGTTGGAACATTGCTGCTATAACAGCCTCCCTCTTCTGGGAAGGCTTTCCACTAGATGTTGGAACATTGCTGCTATAACAGCCTCCACTCTTCTGGGAAGGCTTTCCACTAGATGTTAGGACATTGCTGCTATAACAGCCTCCCTCTCTTCTGGGAAGGCTTTCACTAGATGTTGGAACATTGCTGCTATAACAGCCTCCACTCTTCTGGAAGGCTTTCCACTAGATGTTGGGCATTGCTGCTATAACAGCCTCCACTCTTCTGGGAAGGCTTTCCACTAGATGATGGAACATTGCTGCTATTCAATTCATCCCAAAGGTTTTTGATGGGGTTGAGGTCAGGGCTCGGTGCAGGCCAGTCAAGTTCTTCCCACACCGATCTCGACAAACCATTTCTGTATTGACCTCGCTTTGAGCACGGGCATTGTCTTGCTGAAACAGGACAGGAAACTGTTGTCACAAAGTTGAAGCACAGAATCACAGATCTTAGGCTTGTGTGCAGCTGCTCGACCATGAAACCCATTTCATGAATCTCCCGACAAACAGTTCTTGCGTGTGATTGCTTCAGACCTGGTGGAACTCTGTAGTGAGTGTTGCTTCCAGAGGCAGTTTGGAACTCTGTAGTGAGGGTTTGCTTCAGAGGCAGTTTGGAACTCTGTAGTGAGTGTTGTTGCTTCAGGAAACAGTTTGGAACTCTGTAGTGAGGTGTTGCTTCCAGAGGCAGTTTGGAACTCTGTAGTGAGTGTTGCTTCCAGAGGCAGTTTGGAACTCTGTAGTGAGGGTTGCTTCCAGAGGCAGTTTGGAACTCGGTAGTGAGGTGTTGCTTCCAGAGCAGTTTGGAACTCTGTAGTGAGGTTGCTTCAGAGGCAGTTTGGAACTCTGTAGTGAGGGTTGCTTCCAGAGGCAGTTTGGAACTCAGTAGTGAGTGTTGCTTCCAGAGGCAGTTTGGAACTCAGTAGTGAGTGTTGCTTCCAGAGCAGTTTGGAACTCTGTAGTGAGGTGTTGCTTCCAGAGGCAGTTTGGAACTCTGTAGTGAGTGTTGCTTCAGAGCAGTTTGGAACTCTGTAGTGAGGTGTTGCTTCCAGAGGCAGTTTGGAACTCAGTAGTGAGGGTTGCTTCCAGAGGCAGTTTGGAACTCTGTAGTGAGGGTTGCTTCCAGGGCAGTTTGGAACTCTGTAGTGAGTGTTGCTTCCAGAGGCAGTTTGGAACTCAGTAGTGAGGGTTGCTTCAGAGGCAGTTTGGAACTCAGTAGTGAGTGTTGCTTCAGAGGCAGTTTGGAACTCAGTAGTGAGGGTTGCTTCAGAGGCAGTTTGGAACTCTGTAGTGAGGGGTTGCAACCGAAGACAGATGATTTTACGCGCTTCAGCACTCGGTGGTCCTGTTCTGTAAGCTTGGTGACTTACCACTTTGCGACTGAGCCGTTGTTGCTCTAGATGTTTCCCTTCACAATAACAGCACTTACAGTTGACCAGGTTAGCATTAGCAGAGCAAACTTCACCAGCTGACTTGTTTGGAAGGTGGTGGTGCCCGTTGAAAATCACTGAGCTCTTCTTTTAATTTGTAATTTTTTAAATTTAACCTTTTTTTATTTAACTAAGCAAGTCAGTTAAAGAACACATTCTTATTTTACAATGACGGCGACCCCTCCCCAAACCGGACGACACTGGTCAATTGTGCGTCGCGAGCCTCTACTGCCAATGTTTGTCTATAGCGGTGCATGGCTGTGTTGCCCCTGATTTTTATGGGTGTGGCTGAAATGGAAGAATGCACTAGTATGAAGGGGTGTCCACATACTGTTGTGTGTATATACAATACTCTCATTTACATAAGTAGTCAAACCCTTTTCCCTTGATACTCCACTGTTGTGTATATATAATGTATCTCATTTACATAAGTAGTCACACCCCTTTTGCCTTGACACTCCTGTTGTGTGTATATATAATGTATCTAATTTACATAAGTAGTCACCTTTGATCATCATGATGTCGCTACAACTTGATTGGAGTCCACCTGTGGCCAATTGTAATGAGTTGGAACATGGAAACACCTGTCTATATAAAGGTTCCACAGTTGACAGAGCAGAAACTATACCAGGAAGTCAGGTTATAAAACAACTTCTAGAGTTTTTGAAAGTTTCCAGAGCACATTGGTCTCCAGACGACCCAGACTCTGTCTAGGCTCGCTGTCTGACCAAACTGAGCAACCCGGGCAAAGAAGGACCTCGGTCAGGGGAGGACCAGGAACCCAATGACCACTCTGACAGAACTACCGAGTTCCGGGTGAGATGGGAGAACCTGCCAGAAGGACCTCGGTCAGGGAGGACCAGGAACCCAATGACCACTCTGGCCGGAACTACCGAGTTCGAGGTGAGATGGGAAGGAACCTGCCAGAAGGACCTCGGTCAGGAGGGACCAGGAACCCAATGACCACTCTGACGGAACTACCGAGTTCAGGTGAGATGGGAGAACCTGCCAGAAGGACAACAGGTTTCTACAGCACTTTACCAATCTGGGCTTTATGGGAGTGGCGAATGAGCCACTCCCTATATATATTTTTAAGGTACATGACAGCACACCTGGGTGCAAAGATTCTGTGGTCAGCCAGGCAGCTCATCACCTGCCATCTAACACCGTCCTTACCGTGAAGCATGGTGGTGGTGGCAGAATCATGCTATGGGGATGTTTTTCAGCAGCAGGGACTGGGGAGACTGGTAAGGATGGAGGGAACAATGAATGGAACCAAATACAGGCACATCCTAGATGAGAACCTGCTTGAGTGCAAACGACCGTAGACTGGGGGCGAAGATTTGACTGTTTTTCAGGGACTGGGAGACTGGTGGGGATCGAGGGAAAGATGAACGGACCGAAGTACAGAGATCCTTGATGAGAACCTGCTTGAGTGCAAACGACCTTAGACCGGGGGCGAAGATTTGCCAAAGCAACGCTGGAATGGCTTCAGAACAAAATGTGAAAGTCCTTGGTGGCCCAGCCAGACTTGAATCCATTGAAAATCTGTGGAAAGACTTGAAGATTGCTGTTCACCGCCCCCTCCCAGCTAACTTAACAGAGCTTAGAAAATCTGCAAGGAACAATGGGAAAGAATCAGGCGTGCAAAAGCTGATACAGACCTACAAGACGACTCCTAGCTGATACAGACCTACCCAAGACGACTCCTAGCTGATACAGACCTACCCAAGACGACTCCTAGCTGATACAGACCTACCCAAGACGACTCCTAGCTGATACAGACCTACCCAAGACGACTCCTAGCTGATACAGACCTACCCAAGACGACTCCAAGCTGACAGAAAGTAGGCTCAGACCCCTTGTGTTACAGCCTGGATTCAAAACGGATGAACTAGATTGTATTTCTCACCCGTCTCCACACAATATCCCGTAATGACATCACAATACCCCGTAATGACATCACAATACCCCATAATGGCATCACAATATCCCATAATGGCATCACAATACCCCATAATGACAAAGTGATTTTTTTTTTTGTGCTAATTTATTGAAGATGAAATACATACTTTGAGTACCAGCACCAGCTTTGAGTATTCACACCCCTGAGTCAATACTTTGTAGAAGCACCTTTGGCAGAGATTACAGCTTTCAGTTGTCTTGGGTAGGTCTGTATCGGCTTGGAGTCGTCTTGGGTAGGTCTGTATCGGCTTGGAGTCGTCTTGGGTATGTCTGTATCGGCTTGGAGTCGTCTTGGGTAGGTCTGTATCGGCTTGGAGTCGTCTTGGGTAGGTCTGTATCGGCTTGGAGTCGTCTTGGGTAGGTCTGTATCGGCTTGGAGTCGTCTTGGGTAGGTCTGTACCAGCTAGGAGTCGTCTTGGGTATGTCTGTACCAGCTTTGAGTCGTCTTGGGTAGGTCTGTATCAGCTAGGAGTCGTCTTGGGTAGGTCTGTATCAGCTTGGAGTCGTCTTGGGTAGGTCTGTACCAGCTTTGAGTCGTCTTGGGTAGGTCTGTATCAGCTTGGAGTCGTCTTGGGTAGGTCTGTACCAGCTTTGAGTCGTCTTGGGTAGGTCTGTACCAGCTTTGAGTCGTCTTGGGTATGTCTGTACCAGCTTTGAGTCGTCTTGGGTATGTCTGTACCAGCTAGGAGTCGTCTTGGGTAGGTCTGTATCAGCTTGGAGTCGTCTTGGGTAGGTCTGTACCAGCTAGGAGTCGTCTTGGGTAGGTCTGTATCAGCTAGGAGTCGTCTTGGGTATGTCTGTACCAGCTTGGAGTCGTCTTGGGTAGGTCTGTACCAGCTTTGAGTCGTCTTGGGTAGGTCTGTATCAGCTAGGAGTCGTCTTGGGTATGTCTGTACCAGCTAGGAGTCGTCTTGGGTAGGTCTGTATCAGCTAGGAGTCGTCTTGGGTAGGTCTGTACCAGCTAGGAGTCGTCTTGGGTAGGTCTGTACCAGCTTTGAGTCGTCTTGGGTAGGTCTGTACCAGCTTTGAGTCGTCTTGGGTAGGTCTGTATCAGCTTTGAGTCGTCTTGGGTAGGTCTGTATCAGCTTTGAGTCGTCTTGGGTAGGTCTGTACCAGCTTTGAGTCGTCTTGGGTAGGTCTGTACCAGCTTTGAGTCATCTTGGGTAGGTCTGTACCAGCTTTCAGTCGTCTTGGGTAGGTCTGTACCAGCTAGGAGTCGTCTTGGGTAGGTCTGTACCAGCTTTGAGTCGTCTTGGGTAGGTCTGTACCAGCTAGGAGTCGTCTTGGGTAGGTCTGTACCAGCTTTGAGTCCGCTTGGGTAGGTCTGTATCAGCTTTGAGTCGTCTTGGGTAGGTCTGTACCAGCTTTGAGTCGTCTTGGGTAGGTCTGTACCAGCTTTGAGTCGTCTTGGGTATGTCTGTACCAGCTAGGAGTCGTCTTGGGTAGGTCTGTACCAGCTTTGAGTCGTCTTGGGTAGGTCTGTACCAGCTTTGAGTCGTCTTGGGTAGGTCTGTACCAGCTAGGAGTTTCTGTAGGCTCTGTAGCATAGTGATATTCACAGATATAGTACATGTAGTCATGGAGACCCCCCTAGCAACATAACATACAGGTATTTTTTTATTTTACCTTTATTTAACGAGGCAAGTCAGTTAAGAACAAATTCTTATTTTCAATGACGGCCTAGGAACAGTGGGTTAACTGCCTGTTCAGGGGCAGAACGACAGATTTGTACCTTGTCAGCTCGGGGGTTTGAACTTGCAACCTTTCGGTTACTAGTCCAACACTCTAACCACTAGGCTACCCTGCTGCCCCATGATGCATGGTAAGTCATGTTCAGTAGTATTGACTTAGTTCCTGGTGCTGTCGGTGCGCAGTAAGTCATGTTCAGTAGTGGAGACTTAGTTCCTGGTGCTGTCGGTGCGCAGTAAGTCATGTTCAGTAGTGGTCATTCTAGTCTGGTCTCAGCAGGAAAACATCACTTAGTTCCTGGTGCTGTCGGTGCACAGTAAGTCATGTTCAGTAGTGGAGAGAAAGATAGAGGAGAGACAGAATGAAGAGAGAGGAGAGAGCCAGAGGACAGTGTAAGGGCAGGAAGTGTTCTTTGAGATAATTGAGGTAATTCTTGTCTGGTCTCAGCAGGAAAACATCACTTAGTTCCTGGTGCTGTCGGTGCACAGTAAGTCATGTTTAGTAGTGGTCATTCTAGTCTGGTCTCAGCAGGAAAACATCACGAACCAGGAACACTTTATTCCAGGCAACCTTAATTGTTATGACACCGTCCATCACGTGACCTCACCGT
The DNA here is from genome assembly GCF_034236695.1 of Oncorhynchus nerka. NCBI lineage: Eukaryota > Metazoa > Chordata > Actinopteri > Salmoniformes > Salmonidae > Oncorhynchus > Oncorhynchus nerka. The sequence continues at coordinate 10,090 of NW_027038119.1, read as the reverse complement.
CCATCACGTGACCTCACCGTCCATCACGTGACCTCACCGTCCATCACGTTGTCCCATCGAGGTGTGGTGACCTCACCGTCCATCACGTTGTCCCATAGAGGTGTGGTGACCTCACCGTCCATCACGTGACCTCACCGTCCTTCACGTTGTCCCATCGAGGTTGACCTCACCGTCCATCACGTTGGGCCCATCGAGGTGTGGTGACCTCACCGTCCATCACGTTGTCCCATAGAGGTGTGGTGACCTCACCGTCCATCACGTTGGCCCATCGAGGTGTGGTGACCTCACCGTCCATCACGTTGTCCCATAGAGGTGTGGTGACCTCACCGTCCATCACGTTGTCCCATCGAGGTGTGGTGACCTCACCGTCCATCACGGTGTCCCATCGAGGTGTAGTGACCTCACCGTCCATCACGTTGGGCCCATAGAGGTGTGGTGACCTCACCGTCCATCATGTTGGGCCATCGAGGTGTGGTGACCTCACCGTCCATCACGTTGGGCCATCGAGGTGTGGTGACCTCACCGTCCATCACATTGGGCCCATAGAGGTGTGGTGACCTCACCGTCCATCACGTTGGGCCCATAGAGGTGTGGTGAACTCACCGTCCATCACGTTGGGCCATCGAGGTGTGGTGACCTCACCGTCCATCACGTTGGGCCATCGAGGTGTGGTGACCTCACCGTCCATCACGTTGGGCCATCGAGATGTGGTGACCTCACCGTCCATCACGTTGGCCCATAGAGGCGTGGTGACCTCACCGTCCATCACGTTGTCCCATAGAGGTGTGGTGACCTCACCGTCCATCACGTTATCCCATAGAGGTGTGGTGACCTCACCGTCCATCACGTTGGGCCCATAGAGGTGTGGTGACCTCACCGTCCATCACGTTGTCCCCATAGAGGTGTGGTGACCTCACCGTCCATCACGTTGTCCCCATAGAGGTGTGGTGATCTCACCGTCCATCACGTTGGGCCCATAGAGGTGTGGTGACCTCACCGTCCATCACGTTGGGCCCATAGAGGTGTGGTGACCTCACCGTCCATCACGTTGGCCCATCAAGGTGTGGGGACCTCACCGTCCATCACGTTGGGCCCATAGAGGTGTGGTGACCTCACCGTCCATCACGTTGTCCCCATAGAGGTGTGGTGACCTCACCGTCCATCACGTTGTCCCCATAGAGGTGTGGTGACCTCACCGTCCATCACGTTGGCCCATCGAGGTGTGGTGACCTCACCGTCCATCACGTTGGGCCATCGAGGTGTGGTGACCTCACCGTCCATCACGTTGTCCCATCGAGGTGTGGTGACCTCACCGTCCATCACGTTGTCCCCATAGAGGTGTGGTGACCTCACCGTCCATCACGTTGTCCCATAGAGATGTGGTGACCTCACCGTCCATCACGTTGTCCCATAGAGATGTGGTGACCTCACCGTCCATCACGTTGTCCCCATAGAGATGTGGTGACCTCACCGTCCATCACGTTGTCCCCATAGAGATGTGGTGACCTCACCGTCTGGCCCGGTCTGAACAGAACACCGCACTTATTTAGTATTTTATTAGGATCCCCATTAGCTATTGCCAAAGCAGCAGCTACTCTTCCTAGGGTCCAAACAGAACACAGAACACAGAACACAGAACACAGAGCACAGAGCACAGAGCACAGAACACAGAACACAGAGCACAGAACACAGAGCACAGAACACAGAGCACAGAACACAGAACACAGAACACAGAGCACAGAACACAGAACACAGAGCACAGAACACAGAGCACAGAGCACAGAGCACAGAACACAGAGCACAGAACACAGAGCACAGAACACAGAACACAGAACACAGAGCACAGAACACAGAACACAGAGCACAGAACACAGAACACAGAGCACAGAGCACAGAACACAGAACACAGATCACAGAACACAGATCACAGAACACAGATCACAGAACACAGAACACAGAACATGACACACAATTCAGAACATCAATAGACAAGAACGGCTCAAGGACAGAACTACATACATTTTTAAAAAGGCACATGTAGCCTCCATATCAACGCTTAAACACAAACTATCTGGGTCAAATAAGGGAGGTGTGGCCGTGAGGTGTGGCCGTGAGGTGAGGCCGTGAGGTGTGGCCGTGAGGTGTGGCCGTGAGGTGTGGCCGTGAGGTGTGGCCGTGAGGTGAGGCCGTGAGGTGTGGCCGTGAGGTGTGGCCGTGAGGTGTGGCCGTGAGGTGTGGCCGTGAGGTGTGGCCGTGAGGTGTGGCCGTGAGGTGTGGCCGTGAGGTGAGGCCGTGAGGTGTGGTGGCCGTGAGGTGAGGCCGTGAGGTGAGGCCGTGAGGTGAGGCCGTGAGGTGTGGCCGTGAGGTGTGGCCGTGAGGTGTGGCCGTGAGGTGAGGCCGTGAGGTGAGGCCGTGAGGTGTGGCCGTGAGGTGTGGCCGTGAGGTGTGGCCGTGAGGTGTGGCCGTGAGGTGTGGCCGTGAGGTGTGGCCGTGAGGTGAGGCCGTGAGGTGAGGCCGTGAGGTGAGGCCGTGAGGTGAGGCCGTGAGGTGTGGCCGTGAGGTGAGGCCGTGAGGTGAGGCCGTGAGGTGA
>NW_027038119.1:0-2500 GCF_034236695.1 Oncorhynchus nerka | reverse complement strand
ACACACACACACACACACACACACCCACCAGTCTACAGGACCATGCTGTTCATGGTAACTAACACACACACACACACACACACACACACACACACACACACACACACACACACACACACACACACACACAACATCCTTATGACTCAGCAAGTCCAGTGACCCCTACAACACACACTCAGGGTGACTCCGGTGGTTGACCCTGGTACCCCTCTGCCACCTGTTCCTGTCCAGGAAGGAAGTGGTCAGCATGGAACCAGGAAGCAGAGACGGGAACCGTCAACACAGCAGACACACATCTATAATAAAACCCTCACGTCATCCTGTCTGTCGCTACCGCAACACACACACACACACACACACACACACCGCGCCTCATCCACATGACATCATTTATGTCTCTCTCTCTCTGGCTTTCGCCCAAGGCAAAATGCTGCCTCAACCATGAGATCACACACTCCTCACCACAGCCCTGTGGTTAACACACACACACACACACACACACACACTAACCGTATACATCAATGATGATCAACCACCGCTGCTCCTTTACATGCTGCTCCTTTACATGCTGCTCCTTTACACATGCTGTTCCTTTACATGCTGCTCCTTTACATGCTGCTCCTTTACATGCTGCTCCTTTACATGCTGCTCCTTTACATGCTGCTCCTTCACATGCTGCTCCTTTACATGCTGCTCCTTTACATGCTGCTCCTTTACATGCTGCTCCTTTACACATGCTGCTCCTTTACACACATGCTGCTCCTTTACATGCTGCTCCCTTTACATGCTGCTCTATTTACCCATGCTGCTCCTTTACATGCTGCTCCTTTACACATGCTGCTCCTTTACACATGCTGCTCCTTTACACATGCTGCTCCCTTTACATGCTGCTCCTTTACACATGCTGTTCTTTACCTTGCTCCTTTACATGCTGCTCCTTTACACATGCTGCTCCTTTACATGCTGCTCATTTACATGCTGCTCCTTTACACATGCTGCTCCTTTACATGCTGCTCCTTTACACATGCTGCTCCTTTACACATGCTGCTCCTTTACATGCTGCTCCTTTACACATGCTGCTCCTTTACACATGCTGCTCCTTTACACATGCTGCTCCTTTACATGCTGCTCCTTTACACATGCTGCTCCTTTACACATGCTGCTCCTTTACACATGCTGCTCCTTTACATGCTGCTCCTTTACATGCTGCTCCTTTACATGCTGCTCCTTTACATGCTGCTCCTTTACATGCTGCTGCTTTACATGCTGCTCCTTTACATGCTGCTGCTTTACATGCTGCTCCTTTACATGCTGCTCCTTTACATGCTGCTCCTTTACATGCTGCTCCTTTACATGCTGCTCCTTTACACATGCTGCTCCTTTACACATGCTGCTCCTTTACATGCTGCTCCTTTACATGCTGCTCCTTTACATGCTGCTCCTTTACATGCTGCTCCTTTACATGCTGCTCCTTTACATGCTGATCCTTTACATGCTGATCCTTTACATGCTGCTCCTTTACATACTGCTCCTTTACATGCTGCTCCTTTACATGCTGCTCCTTTACACATGCTGTTCCTTTACATGCTGCTCCTTTACACATGCTGCTCCTTTACATGCTGCTCCTTTACATGCTGCTCCTTTACATGCTGCTCCTTTACATGCTGCTCCTTTACATGCTGCTCCTTTACACATGCTGTTCCTTTACATGCTGCTCCTTTACACATGCTGTTCCTTTACATGCTGCTCCTTTACACATGCTGCTCCTTTACACATGCTGCTCCTTCACACATGCTGCTCCTTCACACATGCTGCTCCTTTACACATGCTGCTCCTTCACACATGCTGCTCCTTTACACATGCTGCTCCTTTACATGCTGCTCCTTTACACATGCTGCTCCTTTACATGCTGCTCCTTTACATGCTGCTCCTTTACATGCTGCTCCTTTACATGCTGCTCCTTTACACATGCTGCTCCTTTACATGCTGCTCCTTTACATGCTGCTCCTTTACACATGCTGCTCCTTTACATGCTGCTCCTTTACATGCTGCTCCTTTACATGCTGCTCCTTTACACATGCTGCTCCTTTACATGCTGCTCCTTTACATGCTGCTCCTTTACACATGCTGCTCCTTTACATGCTGCCCCTTTACATGCTGACCCTTTACATGCTGCTCCTTTACACATGCTGCTCCTTTACATGCTGCTCCTTTACATGCTGCTCCTTTACACATGCTGCTCCTTTACATGCTGCTCCTTTACCTGCTGCTCCTTTACATGCTGCTCCTTTACATGCTGCTCCTTTACATGCTGCTCCTTTACATGCTGCTCCTTTACATACTGCTCCTTTACATGCTGCTCCTTTACACATGCTGCTCCTTTACATGCTGCTCCTTTACATGCTGCTCCTTTACACATGCTGCTCCTTTACACATGCTGCTCCTTTACATGCTGCTCCTTTACACATGCTGCTCCTTTACATGCTGCCCCATGTTGCCC
>NW_027038118.1:0-26083 GCF_034236695.1 Oncorhynchus nerka | reverse complement strand
AGCTGGGTTCCGGTTGCGTGTTGTGATCACATACTTTGCCTGCCCCTGCCCTGCCTGGCCTGGTCACATGCTGCCTGCCCCTGCCTGGCCTGGTCACATGCTGCCTGCCCTGCCCTGCCCTGCCTGGCCTGGCCCCTGCCTGACATGCTGCCTGCCCTGCCCCTGGCCTGGTCGTGCATGCTGCCTGCCCTGCCTGGCCTGGTCTGCATGCTGCCTGCCCCTGCCTGCCTAGCCTGGTCACATGCTGCCTGCCCCCTGCCTGACCTGGCCCTCCTATTTTCGTGCTGCCTGCCCCTGCCCCTGCCTGGCCTGGTCACGTGCTGCCTGCCCCTGCCCCTGCCTGCCCTGCCTGGCCACTCGGATCACACTGCCTGCCCTGCCCTGCCTGACCTGGTCACGTGCTGCCTGCCCCTGCCCTGCCTGCCCTGCCTGGTCCACATGCTGCCTGCCCTGCCTGACCTGGTCACACTGCCTGCCCCTGCCCTGCCTGGCCTGGTCACATGCTCTGCCCTGCCCCTGCCTGACCTGGTCACAGTGCTGCCTGCCCTGCCTGGCCCTGGTCACATGCTGCCTGCCCTGCCCCTGCCTGGTCACATGCCTGCCTGCCCTGCCCTGACCCTGGATCACACGTGCTGCCTGCCCCTGCCTGACCTGGGTCCACATGCCACCTGCCCCTGCCCCTGGCCCTGCCTGCCCTGCCCTGCGCCTGGTCACGTGCTTTCTGCCTGCCCCTGCCTGGCCTGGCCTGGTCTGCATACTGCCTGCCCCTGCCCCTGCCTGACCCTGGTCACATGCTGCCTGCCTGCCCCTGCCTGGATGCATGCCCCTGCCCTGCCTGGCCCTGGTCACATGCTGCCTGCCCTGCCTGGCCTGGTCACATGCTGCCTGCCCTGCCCCTGCCTGACCTGGTCACGTGCCTGCCCTGCCCTGCCTGACCCACGTGACCCCTCATGCCTGCCCTGCCTGGCCTCACGTGCTGCCTGCCCTGCCTGTTCCTGGATCACATGCTGCCTGCCCCTGCCCCTGCCTGCCCTGGTCCCACATGCTGCCTGCCCCTGCCCCTGCCTGACCTGGTCACATGCTGCCTGCCCTGCCTGACCTGGTCACGTACTACTGCCTGCCCTGCCTGACCTGGTCATGCTGCCTGCCCTGCCTGGCCCTGGTCACGTGCTGCCTGCCCCTGCCTGCCCTGGTCACGTGCTGCCTGCCCCTGCCCCTGCCTAGCCTGGTCACATGCCCTGCCCCTGCCCTGCCTGGTCACATGCTGCCTGCCCTGCCCTGCCTGGTCACCTGCCTGCCCTGCACCTGTGCTGCCCTGCCCTGCCCTGACCTGGTCACATGCTGCCTGCCCCTGCCTGACCTGGTCACGCTGCTGCCTGCCCTGCCCTGCCTGACCTGGTCACATGCTGCCTGCCCTGCCCCTGCCCTGGCCTGGTCACCAGTGCTGCCTGCCCTGCCTGACCTGGTCACATGCTGCCTGCCCTGCCCCTGACCTGGTCACGTGCTGCCTGCCCCTGCCTGGCCCTGGTCACATGCTGCCTGCCCCTGCCCTGCCTGGCCTGGTCACATGCTGCCTGCCCCTGCCCTGCCTGGCCTGGTCACATGCTGCCTGCCCCCTGCCTGGCCTGGTCACATGCTGCCTGCCCTGCCCTGCCTGGCCTGGTCACATGCTGCCTGCCCCTGCCCTGCCTGACCTGGTCACGCCTGCCTGCCCTGCCCCTGCCTGACCTGGTCACATGCTGCCTGCCCCTGCCCTGCCTGGCCTGGTTTCATCTGCCTGCCCTGCCCCCATGCCCCCTGCCTGACCCTGGTCACGTGCTGCCTGCCCCTGCCCCTGGCCTGGTTCACCTGGTCACGTGCTTTGCCCTGCCCCCCTGCCCTGCCTGGCCCTGGTCACATGCTACCTGCCCCTGCCCTGCCTGGCCTGGTCACATGCTGCCTGCCCACCTGCCTGGTCACATGCTACCTGCCCTGCCCTGCCCCTGGTCACATACTGCCTGCCCTGCCCGCAACTGGCCACTGGTCACATGCTACTTATGCCCTGCCTGCCCCTGCCTGCCCTGTTGCACTGCCCCTGCCCTGCCTGACCTGGTCACATGCTGCCTGCCCTGCCCTGGCCTGGTCACATGCTGCCTGCCCTGCCCTGCCTGCCTGGTCACATGCTGCCTGCCCCTGCCTGGCCTGGGTCACATGCTGCCTGCCCCCTGACCCTGCCCTGCCCTGGTCACATGCTGCCTGCCCCTGCCTGACCTGGCCTGCCCCTGCCTGGCCTGGGATCACATGCTGCCTGCCCTGCCCTGGCCTGGTCACCTGCCTGCCCCTGCCCCTGCCCCTGCCCCTGCCTGGCCTGGTCACATGCTGCCTGCCCCTGCCCTGCCTGACCCTGGTCACGTGCTGCCTCTGCTGCCTGCCCTGCCTGCCTATTTCTGCCTGGTCACATGCTGCCTGCCCCTGCCCTGCCTGGCCTGCTGCCTGCCCCTGCCCTGCCTGCCTGCCCCTGCCCTGCCTGGCCTGGTCACATGCTGCCTGCCCTGCCCTGCCTGGCCTGGTCACGTGGCCTGCCCCTGCCTGCCTGCCCTGCCTGCCTGCCTGACCTGGTCACATGCTGCCTGCCCCTGCCTGACCTGGTCACATGCTGCCTGCCCTGCCCCTGCCTGGCCCTGGTCACATGCTACCTGCCCCTGCCCCTGCCTGGCCTGGTCACATGCTGCCTGCCCCTGCCTGCCTGCCTGGTCACGTGCTGCCTGCCCTGCCTGACCTGCCTGCTGCCTGCCCTGCCTGACCTGGTCACATGCTGCCTGCCCTGCCTGCCTGGTCACATGCTGCCTGCCCCTGCCCTGCCTGACCCTGGTCACCCCTGCCCTGCCCCTGCCTGGTTTCACTGCCCCTGCCTGACCTGGTCACATGTGCCTGCCCCTGCCCTGCCTGGCCCCTGCCTGCCCTGCCTATTTTATGTCACTGCTGCCTGCCCCTGCCTGGCCTGGGTCACATGCTGCCTGCCCTGCCTGGCCTGGTCACATGCTGCCTGCCCCTGCCCCTGGCCTGGTCACATGCTGCCTGCCCTGCCCTGCCTGACCTGGTCACATGCTGCCTGCCCCTGCCCTAGCCTGGTCACGTACTGCATGCTGCCTGCCCCTGCCTGACCTGGCCCCTGGTCACATGCACTGCCTGCCCCTGCCCTGCCTGACCCTGGTCTGCATGCCCCTGCTGCCTGCCCTGCCTGCCTGGTCACGTGCTGCCTGCCCCTGCCTGGCCTGGTCCTGGCCTGCCCCTGCCTGACCTGGTCCTGCCCTGCCCTGCCTGGCCTGGTCACATGCTCCCTGCCCTGCCCTGCTGCCTGCCCCTGCCCTGCCTGCCTGCCCTGGCCTCACATGCTGCTGCCTGCCCTGCCTGCCTGGTCACCTGCCTGCCCCTGCCTGACCTGGTCACCTGCCTGCCCCTGCCTGACCCTGGTCACATGCTGCCTGCCCCCTGACCCTGGTCCGTGCTGCCTGCCCCTCGTCTGGTCACATGCTGCCTGCCCCTGCCTGCCTGGTCACATGCTGCCTGCCCTGCCCTGCCTATTCCTGGTCTGCATGCTGCCTGCCCTGCCTGACCTGGTCACGTGCTGCTGCCTGCCCCTGCCCTGACCTGGCCATGCTGCCTGCCCTGCCCCTGCTACTGCCCCTGCCCTGCCCCTGCCTGGTCACATGCTGCCTGCCCCTGCCTGCCTGGTCACATGCTGCCTGCCCTGCCCTGCCTGGCCTGGTCACATGCTGCCTGCCCCTGCCTGACCTGGTCACATGCTGCCTGCCCTGCCCCTGCCTGGCCTGGTCACATGCTACCTGCCCCTGCCTGCCTGGCCTGCCCCACCTGGCACATGCCCTGCCCTGCCTGACCTGGTCACATGCTGCCTGCCCTGCCCCTGGTCACTATGCTGCCTGCCCTGCCTGGTCTGGTCACTGCCTGCCCTGCCCTGCCTGACCTGGTCACATGCTGCCTGCCCTGCCTGCCTGGATCACATGCTGCCTGCCCCTGCCCTGCCTGACCCTGGTCACATGCTGCCTGCCCCTGCCCTCACCTGGCCTGGTCACATGCTGCCTGCCCTGCCTGACCTGGTCACGTACTGCCTGCCCCTGCCCTGCCTGGCCTGGTCACATGCTGCCTGCCCTGCCCTGCCTGACCTGGTCACTGCTGCCTGCCTGCCCTGCCTGACCTGGTCACTGCCTGCCCCCTGCCCTGCCTGACCTGGTCACATGCTGCCTGCCCTGCCCTGCCCACGTGCCCTGCCCTGCCCCTGCCTGCCTGGTTTCATGCTACCTGCCCTGCCTACCTGGTCACATGCTGCCTGCCCCCTGCCTGCCCCTGCCTGGTCACATGCTGCCTGCCCCTGCCCTGCCTGGTCACATGCTGCCTGCCCTGCCCTGCCTGCCCCCCTGCCTGGCCTGGTCACATGCTGCCTGCCCCTGCCTGGCCTGGTCACATGCTGCCTGCCCTGCCCCTGCCTGACCCTGCCTGGCCCTGGTCACATGCTGCCTGCCCCTGCCCTGCCTGGCCTGGTCACATGCTGCCTGCCCTGCCTGCCCTGGTCACCTGCCTGCCCCTGCCTGGCCTGGTCACATGCTGCCTGCCCCTGCCTGCCCTGGTCACCTGCCTGCCCTGCCTGGCCTGGTCACATGCTGCCTGCCCCTGCCCTGCCTGGCCTGGTCACATGCTGCCTGCCCCTGCCCTGCCTGGCCTGGTCACTGCCTGCCTGCCCTGCCCTGCCTGACCCCTGCCCTGCCTGGTGGTCACATGCCTGCCTGCCTGCCCTGGCTGCCTGACCCTGGTCTGCATGCTGCCTGCCCTGCCCCTGCCCCCCTGCCTGGCCTGGTCACAGTTCACGTGCTGCCTGCCCTGCCTGGCCCTGGTCACGTGCTGCCCTGCCCTGCCTGGCCTGGTCACGTGCTGCCTGCCCCTGCCTGACATGTCATGCCCTGACCCTGCCTATGCTGCCTGCCTGCCTGCCCCTGCCTGGTCACATGCTGCCTGCCCCTGCCTGGCCCGGTCATGCTGCCTGCCCCCCCTGCCCTGCCTGGCCTGGTGCACCTGCTGCCTGCCCTGCCCCTGCCTGCCCTGGTCACGTGCTGCCTGCCCCTGCCTACCTGCACCTGCCTGCCCTGCCCTGGACCTCACATGCTGCCTGCCCTGCCCTGCCTGCCCCTGCCTCACCTGGTCACATGCTGCCTGCCCCTGCCCTGCCTGCCCTGCCCACATGGCCTGCCCTGCCTGCCCTGCCTGACCTGACCTGGTCACATGCTGCCTGCCCCCCCTGCCTGACCTGGTCACATACTGCCTGCCCCTGCCTGACCCCTGGTCACACTGCCTGCCTGCCCTGCCCTGCCTGGTCCTGGTCACATGCTGCCCCTGCCCCTGCCTGACCTGGTCACATGCTGCCTGCCTGCCCTGCCCCTGCCTGGTCCACCCTGGTCTGGTCACATGCCCTTTCCTGCCCCCTACCTGGCCCTGGTCCTGTGCTGCCCCTGCCTGCCTGACCTGGTCACATACTGCCTGCCCTGCCCTGCCTGCCTGGTCACATGCTGCCTGCCCTGCCCTGCCCTGGTCACATGCTGCCCTGCCCCTGCCTGACCTGGTCACATGCTGCCTGCCCCTGCCCCTGGTCAACCCTGGCCTGGTCACATGCCTACCTGCCTGCCCCTGCCCCTGGTCACCTGCCTGCCCTGCCTGGTCACACCCTGCCCCTGCCTGGCCTGGTCACATGCTGCCTGCCCTGCCTGCCCCTGGTCATACTGCCTGCCCTGCCTGCCCCTGCCTGGGTCACATGCCCTGCCCCTGCCTGGCCTGGTCACATGCTGCCTGCCCCTGCCCCTGCCCTGGCCCTGGTCACATGCTGCTGCCTGCCCCTGCCTGTCTGCCTGGCCCTGACCTGGTCTGCTGCCCCCTGCCTGACCCTGGTCACGTACTGCCTGCCCCTGCCTGGCCTGGTCACATACTGCCTGCCCTGCCCTGCCTGGCCCTGGTCACATGCTGCCTGCCCCTGCCCTGAGCCCTGGTCACTGCCTGCCCCTGCTGCCTGCCCCTGCCCTGCCTGGCCTGGTCACATGCTGCCCTGCCCCCTGCCCCTGCCTGGCCTGGTCACATGCTGCCCCTGCCCTGCCTGGCCTGGTCCATGCTGCCTGCCCCCCTGCCTGGCCTGGTCACATGCTGCCTGCCCCTGCCTGACCTGGTCACATGCTGCCTGCCCTGCCTGACCTGGTCACATGCTGCCTGCCCCTGCCTGCCTGTTCCTGGTCACATGCTGCCTGCCCCTGCCTGGCCTGGTCCGCTGCCTGCCTACTGCCCCTGCCCTGCCTGACCTGGTCACACCTGCTGCCTGCCCCTGCCTGCCCCTGCCCCCCTGCCCCTGCCTGGCCTGGTCACATGCTGCCTGCCCTGCCTGACCTGAGGTCACCCTGCCTGCTGCCCTGCCCTGCCTGACCTGGTCACATGCCTGCCTGCCCTGCCCCTGGCCTGGTCACATGCTGCCTGCCCTGCCCTGCCCTGCCTGGTCATGCTGCCCTGCCCTGCCTGACCTGGCCACTGCTGCCTGCCCTGCCTGACCTGGTCACATGCTGCCTGCCCTGCCTGACCTGGTCACGTGCTGCCTGCCCTGCCTGCCTGGGTCTGCCTGACCCTGGTCACTGCCCTGCCCTGCCTGCCTGGTTCACATGCTGCCTGCCCTGCCCTGCCTGGTCACATGCTGCCTGCCCCTGCCTGCCTGCACATGCTGCCTGCCCCTGCCTGGCCTGGTCACATGCTGCCTGCCCTGCCTGCCCTGCCCTGACCTGGTCACATGCTGCCTGCCTGCCCTGCCTGGCCTGGTCACATGCTGCCTGCCCCTGCCTGACCTGGTCACATGCCTGCCCTGCCCTGCCTGCCTGGTCTGCCCTGGACCTCACGTGCTGCCTGCCCTGCCTGGCCCACTGCTGCCTGCCCTGCCTGGCCTGGTCGCACATGCCCCTGCCTGCCCCTGCCTGGCCTGGTCACATGCTGCCTGCCCCTGCCTGCCTGGCCCCTGCCATCACATACTGCCTGCCCTGCCCCTGGCCTGGTCACATGTGCTGCCCCTGCCCTGCCTGCCTGGTCACGTGCCCCTGCCTGCCCTGCCCTGCCTGACCTGGTCACATGCTGCCTGCCCCTGACCTGGTCACATGCTGCCTGCCCCTGCCTGGCCTGGTCCCGCATGCTGCCTGCCCTGCCCTGCCTGGCCTGGTCACATACTGCCTGCCCCCCTGCCCTGAGCCTGGTCACATGCCCTGCCCCTGCCTGCCTGGTCACCAGTGCTGCCTGCCCTGCCTGCCTGGTCACATGCTGCCTGCCCCTGCCTGCCTGTGGTCACATGCTGCCTGCCCTGCCTGGCCTGGTCACATGCTGCCTGCCCCTGCCCTGCCCAGCCCTGGTCACATGCTGCCTGCCCTGCCCCTGCCTGACCTGGTCACATGCTGCCTGCCCTGCCCTGCCCTGCCCTGGTCACCTGCCCCTGCCCCTGCCCTGCCTGGCCTGGTCACCTGCCTGCCCTGCCTGGCCTGGTCACATGCTGCCTGCCCTGCCCCTGCCCTGGCCTGGTCACATGCTGCCTGCCCTGCCTGGCCCTGGTCACATGCTGCCTGCCCCTGCCCCCTGTTCTGGATCACATGCTGCTGCCTGCCCTGCCTGACCTGGTCACATGCTGCCTGCCCCCTGCCTGGCCTGGTCACATGCTGCCTGCCCCTGCCTGGCCTGGTCACTGCCCCTGCCCCTGCCTGGCCTGGTCACGTGCTGCCTGCCTGCCCTGCCTGACCCTGGTCACGTGCTGCCTGCCCTGCCCTGCCTGACCTGGTCACATGCTGCCTGCCCCTGCCCTGCCTGGCCTGGTCACATGCTGCCTGCCCTGCCCTGCCTGGCCTGGTCACATGCTGCCTGCCCTGCCCTGCCCTGCCATGCTGCCTGCCCCTGCCCTGCCCTGACCTGGTCTGCATGCTGCCTGCCCCTGCCCTGCCCTGCCTGGTCACGTGCTGCCTGCCCCTGCCCTGCCACCTGGTCACATGCTGCCTGCCCTGCCTGGCCTGGTCACATGCTGCCTGCCCCTGCCCTGCTGGCCTGGTCACATGCTGCCTGCCCCTGCCTGGCCTGGTCACATGCCCTGCCCTGCCTCCTGGTCACATGCTGCCTGCCCTGCCTGCCCTGGTCACATGCCCTGCCTGGCCTGCCCCTGCCTGCCTGGTCACTGCCCTGCCCTGCCTGGCCTGGTCACATGCTGCCTGCCCCTGCCTGACCTGGTCCTACTGCCTGCCCCTGCCCTGCCTGCCCTGGTCACATGCTGCCTGCCCCTGCCCCTGGCCCTGGCCTCACATGCTGCCTGCCCCCTGCCTAGCCCTGGTCACATGCTGCCTGCCCTGCCCCTGCCTGGCCACTGCCCTGCCCTGCCTGGCCCTGGTCACATGCTGCCTGCCCTGCCTGCCCTGGGTCACGTGTGCTGCCTGCCCTGCCTGCCTGGTCACTGCTGCCTGCCCCTGCCTGACCACTGGTCACATGCTGCTGCCTGCCCTGCCTGACCTGGTCACATGCTGCCTGCCCTGCCTGCCTGGTCACATGCTGCCCCTGCCCTGCCTGACCTGGTCACACATGCTGCCTGCCCCTGCCCTGCCTGGGTCACATGCTGCCTGCCCCTGCCCTGCCTGACCTGGTCACATGCTGCCTGCCCTGCCTGACCTGGTCACATGCTGCCTGCCCCTGCCCTGCCTGCACCTGGCCTGGTCCTGCCCTGCCCCTGCCTGCCCCTGCCCTGCCTGGCCTGGTCTGCCTGCCTGCCCCTGCCCTGCCCTGCCCCCCTGCCCTGGCCCTGGTCACATGCCCTGCCTGCCCTGCCTGGCTGCCCTGCCTGGTCACATGCTGCCCTGCCCCTGACCCTGGTCACACTGCTGCCTGCCCTCCCCTGCCTGGCCTGGTCACATGCTGCCTGCCCCTGCCCCTGCCTGACCTGGTCTGCACCTGCTGCCTGCCCCTGCCTGGCCTGGGTCACCTGCTGCCTGCCCCTACCTGGCCTGGTCACATGCTGCCTGCCCTGCCTGGCCTGGTCACATGCTGCCTGCCCCTGCCCTGCCTGACCTGGTCACATGCTGCCTGCCCTGCCTGACCTGGTCACATGCTGCCTGCCCTGCCCTGCCCTGGTCACTGCTGCCCCTGCCCCCCTGCCTGCCCCCTGACCTGTCACGTGCTGCCTGCCCTGCCCTGCCTGTCTGCCTGCCTGGTCACATGCTGCCTGCCCCTGCCCCTGCCTGCCCTGTAATCTGCATGCCCTGGTCTGCATGCTGCCTGCCCCTGCTGCCCTGGTCCACCCTGCCTGCCTGCCTGCCTGCCCTGGTCACATGCTGCCTGCCCCTCCTGCCCACATGTGCCCTGCCTGCCTGCCCTGCCTGGTCACTGCTGCCTGCCCTGCCCTGCCTGACCTGGTCACATGCTGCCTGCCCCTGCCTGCCCTGGTCACATGCCCCTGCCCTGCCTGACCCTGGTCACATGCTGCCTGCCCCTGCCCTGCCTGCTGCCTGCCCTGCCACATGCTGCCTGCCCCTGCCTGGCCTGGTCACGTGCTGCCTGCCCCTGCCCCTGCCCTGCCTGGTCTGCATGCTGCCTGCCCCTGCCTGGCCTGGTCACTGCTGCCTGCCCTGCCTGCCACCTGGTCACATGCTGCCTGCTGCCCTGCCCTTGCCTGGTCACATGCTGCCTGCCTGCCTGCCTGCCTGGTCACATGCTGCCTGCCCCTGCCTGACCTGGTCACGTGCCTGCCTGCCCTGCCTGGTCCTGCTGCCTGCCCTGCCTGCCTGCACATGCCCTGCCCCCTGCCTGGCCTGGTCACATGCTGCCTGCCCCCTGCCCCACATGCCCCTGCCCTGCCCTGCCTGCCCTGGTCACATGCTGCCTGCCCCTGCCCCTGCCTGACCCTGGTCACATGCTGCCCCTGCCCTGCCTGCCCCTCGCCCTGGTCACCTGCTGCCTGCCCTGCCCTGCCTGACCTGGTTCATGCATGCCTGCCCCTGCCCTGCCTGGCCCTGGTCACGTGCTGCCTGCCCTGCCTGACCTGGTCACATGCTGCCTGCCCTGCCTGGCCTGGTCACATGCTGCCTGCCCCTGCCCCTGCCTGGCCTGGTCACATGCTGCCTGCCCTGCCTGCCTGACCTGGTCACATGCTGCCTGCCCTGCCCCTGCCTGACCTGGTCACATGCTGCCTGCCCCTGCCCCTGCCTGCTGCCTGGTTCCTGCCCTGCCCCTGGTCACCCTGCCTGCCCTGCCTGGTCACATCACCTGCCCCTGCCCCTGCCTGCCCTGCCTCACGCCCCCTGCCCTGCCCAGCCTGGTCACATGCTGCCTGCCCTGCCCTGCCTGGCCTGGTCACCTGCCTGCTGCCCTGCCCTGCCTGGCCACAGGTCACGTGCTGCCTGCCCTGCCCCTGCCTGACCTGGTCACATGCTGCCTGCCCTGCCCTGGCCTGGTCCATGCTGCCTGCCCCTGCCTGGCCTGGCCCTGGTCACATGCCTGCCTGCCCTGCCCTGCCTGGCCTGGTCACATGCATGCCTGCCTGCCCTGCCTGGCCTGGTCCTGCTGCTGCCTGCCCCTGCCCTGCCTGGTCACGCATGCCCTGCCCTGCCTGCCCTGGTTCTGCACTGCCTGCCCCTGCCCTGCCCTGCCTGGTGCCCCTGCCCTGCTGCCTGCCCTGCCCCTGCCTGGCCTGGTGGTCTGACATGCTGCCTGCCCTGCCTGGCCTGGTCACATGCTGCCTGCCCTGCCTGCCTGGCCACCCACGTGCTGCCTGCCCCTGCCCTGCCTGACCTGGTCACATGCTGCCTGCCCTGCCTGGCCTGGTCACATGCTGCCTGCCCTGCCCTGCCTGGCCTGGTCACATGCTGCCTGCCCTGCCCCTGGTCACATACTGCCTGCCCTGCCCTGCCTGGCCTGGTCACATGCCTGCCCCTGCCCCTGCCTGACCTGGTCACATGCTGCCTGCCCTGCCCCTGCCTATTCCTGGTCTGCCTGCCTGCCCTCGCCTGCCCTGACCGTGCCTGCCCTGCCCTGCCTGGCCTGGATCATGCTGCCTGCCCCTGCCCCTGCCCCCTGACCTGGTCACGTTTGCCTGCCCTGCCCTGCCCTGCCTGGTCACTGCCTGCCCCTGCCTGAGCCCTGCCTGCCTGCCCCTGCCTGATTCACCTGCCTGCCTGGCCCCTGGTCACATGCTGCCTGCCCTGCCCCTGCCTGGCCTGGTCACATGCTGCCTGCCCCTGCCCTGCCTGGCCCCTGGTCACCTGCCCCTGCTGCCTGCCCCTGCCCTGCCTGAGCCCTGGTCACATGCTGCCTGCCCTGCCCCTGCCTGACCTGGTCACATGCTGCCTGCCCCTGCCCTGCCTGCCCTGGTCACATGCTGCCTGCCTGCCCTGCCTGGCCTGGTCACTGCCTGCCTGCCTGCCCCCTGCCTGACCTGGTCACATGCTGCCTGCCCCTGCCCTGCCTGCCTGGTCACATGCTGCCTGCCCTGCCTGACCTGGTCACATGCTGCCTGCCCTGCCCTGCCTGACCTGAGTCACATGCTGCCTGCCCTGCCCTGCCTGCCTGGTCACATGCTGCCTGCCCCTGCCCCTGCCTGGCCTGGTCACATGCTGCCTGCCCTGCCCCTGACCTAGCCCTGCACATGCTGCCTGCCCCTGCCCTGCCTGGCCTGGTCACATGCTGCCTGCCCTGCCTGACCTGGTCACATGCTGCCTGCCCTGCCCCTGCCTGGTCCCTGGTCCACGCCCTGCCTGCCTGGTCCTGCCCTGCCCTGCCTGCCTGCCCTGGTCACATGCTGCCTGCCCTGCCTGACCTGGTCACATGCTGCCTGCCCCTGCCTGGCCTGGTCACATGCTGCCTGCCCTGCCTGCCTGGTCACCCTGCTGCCTGCCCTGCCCTGCCTGGCCTGGTCACATGCTGCCCTGCCCCTGCCTGCCCTGCCACCTGGTCACTGCCTGCCCTGTCACATGCTGCCTGCCCTGCCTGGCCTGGTTCACATACTGCCTGCCCCTGCCTGACCTGGTCACATGCTGCCTGCCCCTGCCCCTGCCTGGCCTGGTCACATGCTACCTGCCCTGCCCTGCCTGGTCTGGTCACATGCTGCCCCTGCCCCCTGCCTGCCTGGTCACCTGCTGCCTGCCTGCCCTGCCTGCCTGGTCACATGCTGCCTGCCCTGCCTGGCCTGGTTCACATGCTGCCTGCCCCTGCCCTGCCTGCCCCTGCCACCAGTTCACATGCCTGCCCCTGCCTATTTATGGTCACGTGCTGCCCTGCCCCTGCCCTGACCAGTTCCCGCATGCCCCCTGCCCACTGCCCTGCCTGACCTGGTCACGTGCTGCCCTGCCCTGCCCCTGCCTGAGCCTGGATCATCATGCTGCCTGCCCTGCCTGCCTGGTCACATGCTGCCTGCCCTGCCTGGCCCTGGTCACATGCTGCCTGCCCCTGCCTGACCTGGTCACATGCTGCCTGCCCTGCCCTGCCTGGCCTGGTCACATGCTGCCTGCCCTGCCCTGCCTGGCCCACCAGTTCACCCTGCCTGGGTTTGTCCTGCCCTGCCCTGCCTGCTCCTGACCTGGTCTGCATGCTGCCTGCCCCTGGTCCTGGCCCTGCCCTGTGCCTGCTGCCTGCCCTGCCCTGCTGCCCTGACCTGGTCTGCATGCTGCCTGCCCTGCCCTGACCTGGCCTGGCTGCCTGCCCCTGCCCTGCCTGGCCTGCCTGGTCACGTGCTGCCTGCCCTGCCCTGCCTGGCCTGGTCACGTCCCTGCTGCCTGCCCTGCCTGACCTGGTCACGTGCTGCCTGCCCCTGCCCTGCCTGGTCTGGTCCTGATGCTGCCTGCCCTGCCCTGCCTGACCTGGTCACATGCTGCCTGCCCCTGCCCCTGCCTGGCCTGGTCTGCATGCTGCCTGCCCTGCCTGCCTGACCTGGTCCCTGCCTGCCTGCCTGCCCTGCCCTGCCTGACCTGGTCACATGTGCCTGCCCTGCCTGGCCTGGTCTTGCCCTGCCTGCCCTGCCTGCCCCTGCCCTGGTCACATGCCCTGCCTGCCCTGCCCCTGCCTGACCCTGGTCACATGCCTGCCCCCTGCCCTGCCTGCCCTGCCTGACCCTGCTGCCCTGCCCCTGCCTGCCTGGCCTGCCCTGCCCTGCCTGGTCACATGCTGCCTGCCCTGCCCCTGCCTGGCCTGGTTGCCCTGCCTGCCCTGCCTGCCTGGCCTGGTCACGTGCTGCCTGCCCTGCCCCTGCCTGGTCACCATGCTGCCTGCCCCTGCCTGGCCCTGGTCACATGCTGCCTGCCCTGCCCCTGCCTGGCCTGGCACACTGCCTGCCCCCCCTGCCTGGCCTGGTCACGTGCTGCCTGCCCTGCCTGGCCTGGTCACCGGCCTGCCTGCACCCTGGCCAGGGTCACGCCTACTGCCTGCCCCCTGCCCCTGCCCTGCCTGCCTGGTCACATGCTGCCTGCCCTGCCCTGCCTGGTCACATGCTGCACCTGCCCCTGCCCTGCCTGGTCACTGCCCTGCCCTGCCTGGCCTGGTCACATGCCCTGCCCTGCCTGGCCTGGGATCACTGCCCTGCCTGCCCTGCCTGACCTGGTCACATGCTGCCTGCCCTGCCTGACCTGGTCACATGCTGCCTGCCCTGCCCTGCCTGGTCCTGGTCACTGTGCCTGCCCTGCCCCTGCCTGACCTGGTCACGTGCTGCCTGCCCTGCCCTGCCTGGCCCTGCCTGACCTGGTCACGTGCCCTGCCTGACCCTGCCTTGCCTGCCCCTGCCTGACCTGGTCCCCTGCCTGCCCTGCCTGACCTGGTCACATGCTGCCCTGCCCTGCCCCTGCCTGGCCCTGGTCACCCTGCTGCCTGCCCCTGCCCTGCCTGGCCTGGTCACATGCTGCCTGCCCCTGCCTGGCCTGGTCACATGCTGCCTGCCCTGCCTGCCCTGGTCACACAACTGCCTGCCCCCCTGACCCTGGTGCCCCTGCCTGCTGCCTGCCCTGCCCTGCCTGACCTGGTCACTGCCTGCTGCCTGCCCCTGCCTGCCTGCCCTACCTAAGCCTGGTTCTGCATGCTGCCTGCCCTGCCCTGCCTGCCTGGATCACATGCTGCCTGCCCTGCCCCTGCCTGGCCTGGTCACATGCTGCCTGCCCCTGCCCTGCCTGCCTGGTCATCATGCTGCCTGCCCCTGCCCCTGCCTGACCTGGTCACGTGCTGCCTGCCCTGCCCTGCCTGACCTCAGTTTGCCTGCCCCTGCCTGCCTGCCTGCCCTGCCCTGCCTGAGCCTGGTCTGCCTGCCCCTGCCCTGCCTGACCTGGTCACATGCTGCCTGCCCCTGCCCTGCCTGGCCTGGTCACATGCTGCCTGCCCTGCCCTGCCACCTGGTCACATGCTGCCTGCCCTGCCTGGCCTGGTCACATGCTGCCTGCCCTGCCTGACCTGGTCACATGCTGCCTGCCCCTGCCTGCCTGGTCCTGCCTGCCTGCCCTGCCCTGACCTGCCCTGCCTGCCCTGCCTGATGGTCACATGCTGCCTGCCCTGCCTGGCCTGGTCACATGCTGCCTGCCCTGCCCTGCCTGACCTGGTCACATGCTGCCTGCCCCCCTGCCTGGCCCTGGTCACATGCTGCCTGCCCCTGCCCCTGCCTGACCTGGTCACATGCTGCCCTGCCCCTGCCCTGCCTGACCTGGTCACATGCTGCCTGCCCTGCCCCTGCCTGGCCTGGTCACATGCTGCCTGCCCTGCCCTGCCTGGCCTGGTCACATGCCTGCCTGCCCCTGCCTGACCTGGTCACATGCCCTGCCCCTGCCCCTGGTCACTGCCTGCCCTGCCTGCCCCCCTGCCTGGCCTGGTCACATGCTACCTGCCTGCCCTGCCTGGCCTGGTCCACTGCCTGCCCTGCCCTGCCTGACCTGGTCACCTGCTGCCCTGCCCCTGCCTGCCTGGTCACGTGCTGCCTGCCCTGCCTGACCTGGTCACATGCTGCCTGCCCCTGCCCTAGCCTGGTCACATGCTGCCTGCCCCTGCCTGACCCTGGTCACATGCTGCCTGCCCTGCCTGGCCTGGTCACGTGCACATGCTGCCTGCCCTGCCCCTGCCCTGCCTCCCTGCCCTGCCTGCCTGGCCCTGCCCTCACCTGTGGTCACATGCTGCCTGCCCCCTGCCTAGCCTGCCCTGCCCTGCCTGGCCTGGTCACGTGCTGCCTGCCCTGCCCCTGCCCTGCCTGCCCTGCCTGGGTCACATGCTGCCTGCCCTGCCCTGCCTGGCCTGGTCTCACATGCTGCCTGCCCTGCCCTGCCTGACCTGGTCACATGCTGCCTGCCTGCCCCTGCCTGGCCTGGTCCCTGCCTGCCCTGCCTGGCCTGGTCACACATGCTGCCTGCCCTGCCCTGCCTGACCTGGTCACGCCTGCCTGCCCTGCCTGGCCTGGTCACTGCTGCCTGCCCCTGCCCCTGCCTGGCCTGGTCACATCACTGTGCTGCCTGCCCTGCCCTGCCTGACCTGGTCACATGCTGCCTGCCCCTGCCTGGCCTGGTCACATGCTGCCTGCCCTGCCTGGCCTGGTCCTGCCTGCCCTGCCTGGCCTGGTCACATGCTGCCTGCCCCTGCCCTGCCTGGCCTGGTCACGTGCTGCCTGCCCTGCCCTGGCCTGGTCACATACTGCCTGCCCTGCCTGGCCTGGTCACATGCTGCCTGCCCCTGCCCTGCCTGGCCTGGTCACATGCTGCCTGCCCTGCCCTGCCTGGCCTGGTCACATGCTGCCTGCCCTGCCCTGCCTGACCTGGTCACGTGCTGCCTGCCCTGCCTGGCCTGGTCACATGCTGCCTGCCCTGCCTGGCCTGGTCACCTGACTGCCCCTGCCCTGCCTGACCCCTGCCTGACCTGGTCACCCCTGCCCTGCCTGACCTGGTCACATGCTGCCTGCCCCTGCCTGGGTCACGTGCTGCCTGCCCTGCCTGCACGTGCCCTGCCCTGCCCTGCCCTGCCTGGTCACATGCTGCCTGCCCCTGCCTGACCTGGTCACGTGCTGCCTGCCCCTGCCCCTGCCTGGTCACGCCCTGCCTGCCCTGCCCTGCCTGACCTGGTCACGTACTGCTGCCTGCCCCTGCCCTGGCCTGGTCCTGCTGCCTGCCTGCCCTGCCTGGCCTGGTCACATGCTGCCTGCCCCTGCCCTGCCTGGTCACATGCCCTGCCCTGCCTGCCTGGTCACATGCTGCCTGCCCTGCCCCTGCCTGCCTGGTCACATGCTGCCTGCCCTGCCTGGCCTGGTCACATGCTGCCCCTGCCCCTGCCTGGCCTGGTCACATGCTGCCTGCCCCTGCCTGCCTGGTCACTGCCTGCCTGCCCTGCCTGCCCACATGCCTGCCTGGTCACGTGCTGCCTGCCCTGCCTGGCCTGCCACTGCTGCCCTGCCCCTGCCTGACCTGGTCACGTGCTGCCTGCCCTGCCTGCCCTGCCCCCCTGCCCTGCCTGACCTGGTCTGCTGCCTGCCCTGCCCTGCCTGGCCTGGTCACATGCTGCCTGCCCCTGCCCCTGCCTGCTAACTGCCTGCCCTGCCTGGCCTTCACGTGCTGCCTGCCCTGCTGCCTGGCCTGCTGTCCGCACATGCTGCCTGCCCCTGCCTGACCTGGTCACATGCTGCCTGCCCTGCCCTGCCTGGCCCTGCCCTGCCTGGTCCTGCCTGCCTGCCCTGCCCTGCCCTGCCCTGCCTGGTCACATGCTGCCTGCCCTGCCTGGCCCTGGTCACATGCTGCCTGCCCTGCCTGGCCCTGGTCACATGCTGCCTGCCCCTGCCCTGCCTGGCCTGGTCCCCTACGTGCTGCCTGCCCTGCCCTGCCTGACCTGGTCACATGCCTGCCCCTGCCCTGCCCCTGCCCTGCCCTGGCCCTCACATGCCTGCCCTGCCTGGCCTGCCCTGCCCCTGCCTGGCCTGGTCACATGCTGCCTGCCCCTGCCTGACCTGGTCACCTGCTGCCTGCCCTGCCCTGCCCCCTGGTCACGCCTGCCTGCCCTGCCTGGCCCTGGTCACATGCTGCCTGCCCTGCCTGCCTGGGACCTGGTCACCCCTGCCTGCCTGCCCTGCCCCTGCCTGACCTGGTCACATGCTGCCTGCCCTGCCCCTGCCCTGGTCACGTGCTGCCTGCCCTGCCCTGCCTGCCTGGTCACATGCTGCCTGCCCCTGCCTGACCTGGTCACTGCTGCCTGCCCTGCCCCTGCCTGCCCTGGTCACATGCCCTGCCTGCCCTGCCCTGCCTGACCTGGGATCACATGCTGCCTGCCCCTGCCTGACCTGGTCACATGCTGCCTGCCCTGCCTGGCCCTGGTCACATGCTGCCTGCCCCTGCCCCTGCCTGCCTGGTCACACATGCTGCCTGCCCCTGCCTGCCTGCCTGGTCACATGCTGCCTGCCCTGCCTGCCTGACCTGGTCACATGCTGCCTGCCCTGCCTGGCCTGGTCACCCCTGCCTGACCCTGCATGCTGCCCTGCCCTGCCTGACCTGGTCCGCATGCTGCCTGCCCTGCCCTGCCCACCCCTGCCCTGCCATGCTGCCTGCCCTGCCTGGCCTGGTCACTGCTGCCTGCCCCTGCCCCTGCCTGGCCTGGTCACATGCTGCCTGCCCTGCCTGGCCTGGTGCTCTGCCTGCCCTGCCTGACCTGGTCACGTGCTGCCTGCCCTGCCTGGCCTGGTCACTGCTGCCTGCCTGCCCTGCCTGCCTGCCTGGTTCACATGCTGCCTGCCCTGCCCTGCCTGACCTGGTCACGTCTGCCTGCCCTGCCCTGCCTGGCCTGGTCACGTGCTGCCTGCCCCTGCCCTGCCCTGGTCACGTACTGCCTGCCCCCTGCCTGGCCTGGTCACATGCTGCCTGCCCCTGCCCCTGCCTGACCTGGTCACGTGCCCTGCCCTGCCCTGCCTGGCCTGGTCACATGCTGCCTGCCCCTGCCTGGCCTGGTCACATGCTGCCTGCCCCTGCCCCTGCCTGCCTGGTCACATGCTGCCTGCCCCTGCCCTGCCTGGCCTGGTCACATGCTGCCTGCCCTGCCTGACCTGGTCACGTGCTGCCTGCCTGCCCTGCCTGCCTGGTCACATGCTGCCTGCCCTGCCTGACCCTGGTCACATGTACTGCTGCCCCTGCCCTGCCTGACCTGGTCACGCCTGCCTGCCTGCCTGCCCTGCCCCCTGCCCTGCCTGGCCTGGTCTGCATGCTGCCTGCCCTGCCTGCCTGGTCCTGCCCCTGCCCTGCCCCTGCCTGACCCTGGTCACGTGCTGCCTGCCCTGCCCCCTGCCTGCCTGGTCACTGCTGCCTGCCCCTGCCTGACCTGGTCACGTGCTGCCTGCCCTGCCCTGCCTGACCTGGTCAGGCTCACGTGCTGCCTGCCCTGCCCTGCCTGACCTGGTCACTGCTGCCTGCCCTGCCTGCCCCCCTGCCTGGTCACATGCTGCCTGCCCCTGCCCTGCCTGGTGCCCGTGGCCTGCACATGCTGCCTGCCCTGCCTGCCACCTGGTCACATGCTACCTGCCCCTGCCTGACCTGGTCACTGCCCTGCCCTGCCTGGCCACCTGGTCATGCTGCCTGCCCCTGCCCTGCCTGGCCTGGTCTGCATGCTGCCTGCCCTGCCCTGCCCCTGCCTGGTCACATGCTGCCTGCCCCCTGCCCTGCCCTGGTCACATGCACTGCCCCTGCCCTGCCTGACCTGGTCACATGCTGCCTGCCCTGCCTGACCTGCCCTGCCCCTGCCCTGCCTGACCTGGCACATGCTGCCTGCCCTGCCTGGCCTGACCTGGTCACATGCTGCCTGCCCTGCCCTGCCTGGCCTGGTCACATGCTGCCTGCCCTGCCTGCCTGGCCTGGTCACATGCTGCCTGCCCCTGCCTGACCTGGTCACGTGCTGCCTGCCCTGCCCCTGCCTGGCCTGGTCACATGCTGCCTGCCCCTGCCTGACCTGGTCACATGCTGCCTGCCCCTGCCCTGCCTGGCCCTGGTCTGCATGCTGCCTGCCCCTGCCCTGCCTGGCCTGGTCACATGCTGCCTGCCCTGCCTGCCCTGGTCACATGCTGCCTGCCCTGCCTGCCCACTGCTGCCTGCCCTGCCCTGCCTGACCTGGTCACATGCTGCCTGCCCTGCCCTGCCCTGCCTGGTCACGTGCTGCCTGCCCTGCCCCTGCCTGGCCTGGTCACGTGCTGCCTGCCCTGCCTGGCCTGGTCACATCTGCCTGCCCTGCCTGCCCTGGTCACATGCTGCCCTGCCCCTGCCCTGGATCACGTGCTGCCTGCCCCTGCCCCTGCCTGACCTGGTCTGCATGCTGCTGCCCTGCCCTGGCCTGGTCCTGCTGCCTGCCCCTGCCCCTCCCTGGTCACATGCTGCCTGCCCCTGCCCTGCCTGCCTGGTCACATGCTGCCTGCCCCCTGCCTGGCCCTGGTCACATGCTGCCTGCCCTGCCTGGCCTGGTCACTGCCTGCCCCTGCCCTGCCTGACCTGGTCACATGCTGCCTGCCCTGCCTGGCCTGGTCACATGCTGCCTGCCCTGCCTGACCTGGTCACATGCTGCCTGCCCTGCCTGCCCTGGTCACATACTGCCTGCCCTGGTCACATGCTACCTGCCCTGCCCTGCCTGACCTGGTTCACATGCTGCCTGCCCCTGCCCTGCCCTGGTCACATGCTGCCTGCCCCCTGCCTGACCTGGTCTGCATGCTGCCTGCCCCTGCCCTGCCTGGCCTGCCCTGCCTGCCCCTGCCCTGCCTGCCTGGTCACATGCTGCCTGCCCTGCCTGGCCTGCCACATGCTGCCTGCCCTGCCTGACCCTGGTCACCTGCCCTGCCCTCAGCCTGGTCTGCCCTGCCCTGCCTGCCTGACCTGGTCACATGCTGCCTGCCCCTGCCTGCCCTGCCTGCCTGCAGTTCGTTTGCTGCCTGCCCTGCCTGCCTGGTCACATGCCTGCCTGCCCCTGCCTGACCTGGTCATGCCTGCCTGCCCTGCCTGCCCTGGTCACATGCTGCCTGCCCCTGCCCTGACCTGGCCTCACTGCTGCCTGCCTGCCCTGCCCCTGCCTGCCCTGGTGGTCACACTGCCTGCCCTGCCCTGCCTGGCCTGGTTCACATGCCTGCCCCTGCCCTGCCTGGCCTGGTCACATGCTGCCTGCCCCCCACCTGGCCTGGTCACATGCTGCCTGCCCTGCCTGGCCTGGTCACATGCTGCTGCCTGCCCCTGCCCTGCCCCTGCCCTGCCTGACCTGTCACATGCTGCCTGCCCTGCCCCTGACCTGGTCACATGCTGCCCTGCCCCTGCCCCTGCCGGACCTGCCTGCCTCTGCATGCTGCCTGCCCCTGCCCTGGCCTGGCCACTGCTGCCTGCCCTGCCTGCCCCTGCCCTGCCCTGCCTGACCTGGTCACATGCTGCCCTGCCCCTGCCTGCCTGGTCCATGCCCTGCACCTGGTCCCTGCCCTGCCCTGCCTGGCCTGGTCACATGCTGCCTGCCCCTGCCCTGCCTGGCCACGGGTCACATGCCTGCCCTGCCCTGCCCTGCCCCTGCCCCTGCCTGGCCTGGTCACATGCTGCCTGCCCCTGCCCCCTGCCTGGCCTGGTCACATGCTACCTGCCCCTGCCCTAACCTGGTCACATGCTACCTACCCTACCTAGCCCTGGTCACATACTGCCTGCCCTGCCTGACCCTGGTCACCTGCCTGCCCTGCCTGACCTGGTCACATGCTGCCTGCCCTGCCCTGCCTGGCCTGGTGCTGCCTGCCCTGCCCCTGCCTGACCTGGTCACATGCTGCCTGCCCTGCCCTGCCTGACCTGGTCATGTGCTGCCTGCCCCTGCCCTGGCCCTGGTCACATGCCCCTGCCTGCCCTGCTGCCTGCCCTGACTGGCCTGGTCACATGCTGCCTGCCCTGCCCCTGGTCACGTACTGCCTGCCCTGCCTGGCCTGGTTCACATGCTGCCTGCCCTGCCCTGCCTGGTCATGCTGCCTGCCCCTGCCTGCCCTGCCTGGTCTGGTGCTGCCTGCCCCTGCCCCTGCCCTGCCCTGCCTGCCTGCCCTGCCTGGCCTGGTTCACATGCTACCTGCCTGCTGACCTGCCTGGTCCGCATGCTGCCTGCCCTGCCCCTGCCCTGCCTGGTCACATGCTGCCTGCCCTGCCTGCCTGCCTGGTCACATGCTGCCTGCCCTGCCCCTGCCTGACCTGGTCACGTCTGTGCTGCCTGCCCTGCCCTGCCTGGCCTGCCCTGCCTGGCCTGGTCACATGCTGCCTGCCCCTGCCCCTGCCTAACCTGGTCTGCATGCGCTGGTGCCCCTGCCCCTGCCTGCCTGCCCCTGCCCCTGCCCTGCCTGGTTCACATGCTGCCTGCCCTGCCTGCCCTGGTCACGCCTGCCCCTGCCCTGCCTGCCTGGTGGTTCACTGCCTGCCCCTGCCCCTGGGATCACATACTGCCTGCCCCTGCCTACCTGGTCACATGCTGCCTGCCCTGCCCTGCCTGGCCTGGTCACATGCCTGCCTGCCCCTGCCTGGCCCTGGTCACATGCTGCCTGCCCCTGCCCTGCCTGCCCCTGCCTGCCCTGGCCCCTTCACATGCTGCCCCCTGCCCCCTGCCTGCCCTGGTCCTGCTGCCTGCCCTGCCTGGCCTGGTCACATACTGCCTGCCCCTGCCCCTGCCTGGCCCTGGTCACATGCTGCCTGCCCCTGCCCCTGCCTGGCCCTGGTCACATGCTGCCTGCCCTGCCCCTGCCTGCCTGGTCACATGCTGCCTGCCCTGCCCCTGGCCTGGTCACGTGCTGCCTGCCCCTGCCCTGGCCTGGTCACGTGCTGCCTGCCCTGCCTGACCTGGTCACATGCTGCCTGCCCTGCCCCTGCCTGCCCTGCCCTGGTCCTGGTCACATGCTGCCTGCCCCTGCCCCTGCCTGGCCTGGTCACATGCTGCCTGCCCCTGCCTGACCTGGTCACATGCTGCCTGCCCCTGCCTGCCTGGTCACATGCCCTGCCCTGCCCCCTGCCTGCCCTGCCTGACCTGGTCACATGCTGCCTGCCCCTGCCTGCCTGACCCTGCCCCTGCCCTGCCTGCCTGTCACATGCATGCCTGCCCTGCCTGCCTGCCTGGTCACATGCTGCCTGCCCCTGCCTGGCCCCCTGGTCACGTGCTGCCTGCCCCTGCCCTGCCTGCCCTGCCCTGGTCTGCCTGCCCTGCCTGCCTGCCCTGCCCCCTGCCTGGCCTGGTCACCTGTGCTGCCTGCCCCTGCCCTGCCTGACCTGGTCACATGCTGCCTGCCCTGCCTGGCCACCAGTTCACATGCTGCCTGGCCCTGCTGCCTGCCCTGCCTGACCTGGTCACATGCTGCCTGCCCTGCCCTGCCTGGACCCTGGTCCATGCTGCCTGCCCTGCCTGGCCTGGTCACATGCTGCCCTGCCCTGCCTGACCTGGTCACATGCTGCCTGCCCCTGCCCTGCCTGCCTGGTCACATGCTGCCTGCCCTGCCTGACCTGGTCACATGCTGCCTGCCCTGCCCTGCCTGAGCCTGGTCATGCTGCCTGCCCTGCCTGCCTGCCCCTGCCCCCCTGCCCTGACCCTGGTCACATGCTGCCTGCCCCTGCCCTGCCCTGGCCTGGTCCACATGCTGCCTGCCCCTGCCCTGCCTGGCCCTGGTTCACTGCCCCTGCCCCTGCCTGACCTGGTCACGCATGCCTGCCCTGCCCTGCCCTGCCTGCCCCTGCCCCTGCCTGGTCACATGCTGCCTGCCCTGCCCCTGCCTGACCCTGGTCACATGCTGCCTGCCCCTGCCTGACCCTGGTCACATGCTGCCCACCTGCCCTGCCCTGCCTGACCTGGTCCACATGCTGCCTGCCCTGCCTGGCCTGGTCACTGCCTGCCTGCCCTGCCTGGCCTGGTCCGTTCATGCTGCCTGCCCCTGCCCTGCCTGGCCTGGTCATGCTGCCTGCCCCTGCCCTGCCTAACCCTGGTCACATGCTGCCTGCCCTGCCCTGCCTGGCCTGGTCACATGCCTGCCCTGCCCTGCCTGGCCTGGTCACGTATGCCTGCCCTGCCCCTGCCTGGCCTGGTCACATGCTGCCTGCCCCTGCCTGACCCTGGTCACGCTGCCTGCCCTGCCCTGCCTGGCCTGGTCACATGCTGCCTGCCCCTGCCCTGCCCTGCCTGGTCCACACGCATGCTGCCTGCCCTGCCTGACCCTGGTCACGTCACTGCCTGCCCCTGCCTGCCTGGTCACATACTGCCCCCTGCCCTCCCCCTGACCTGGTCACTGCCCCCTGCCCCTGCCCTGCCCACCTGCCTGGTCACATGCTGCCTGCCCTGCCTGGCCTGGTCCACATGCTGCCTGCCCCTGCCCTGCCTGGGTCACATGCTACCTGCCCCCCTGCCTGACCTGGTCACATGCTGCCTGCCCTGCCCTGCCTGGTCCTGCCTGCCCCTGCCCTGCCTGGCCTGGTCACATGCTGCCTGCCCCTGCCCTGCCTGGCCTGGTCACATGCTGCCTGCCCTGCCCTGCCTGCCTGGTCACATGCTGCCTGCCCCTGCCTGGCCTGGTCACATGCTGCCTGCCCTGCCCCTGCCCCTGCCTGGTCCACATGCTGCCTGCCCCCTGCCTAGCCCTGGTCACTGTGCTGCCTGCCCTGCCCTGCCCTGCCTGGATGGTCACATGCTGCCTGCCCTGCCTGGCCCTGGTCACATGCTGCTGCCTGCCCCTGCCTGGCCCTGGTCACCCCTGCCCTGGTCCATGCTGCCTGCCCTGCCTGGCCTGGTCACATGCTGCCTGCCCTGCCTGACCCTGGTCACATGCTGCCTGCCCCCTGCCTGGTCCCTGGCCCTCCCCTCGCACCTGCCCTGCCCCTGCCCCTGCCTGCCCTGGTCACATGCTGCCTGCCCCTGCCCCTGCCTGCCTGGTCACATGCTGCCTGCCCCTGCCCTGCCTGCCTGGTCTGCCTGCCCTGCCCCCTGGTCCTGCCCCTGCCTGCCTGGTCACATGCTGCCTGCCCTGCCCCTGCCCCTGACCTGGTCACGTGCTGCCTGCCCCTGCCTGGCCTGGTCACATGCTGCCTGCCCCTGCCCCTGCCTGGCCTGGTCACCTGCCTGCCCTGCTCACCCCTGCCCTGCCTGCCCCTGCCCTGCCTGCCTGGTCACATGCTGCCTGCCCCTGCCCTGCCCCTGCCTGGTCATGCTGCCTGCCCCTGCCTGGCCTGGTCACATGCTGCCTGCCCTGCCCCTGCCCTGCCTGGCCTGGTCACATGCTGCCTGCCCTGCCCTGCCTGGCCCTGGTCACATACTGCCTGCCTGCCCTGCCTGGCCCTGGTCCACATGCTGCCTGCCTGCCTGGCCTGGTCCACGCCATGCCTGCCCTGCCCTGCCCCTGGTCACCTGCCTGCCCCTGCCCTGCCTGGTCTGCCATGCATGCCTGCCTACCCTGCCTGACCTGGTCACATGCTGCCTGCCCCTGCCCTGCCTGCCTGGTCACATGCTGCCTGCCCCTGCCTGGCCTGGTCACATGCTGCCTGCCCTGCCTGGCCCTGGTCACATGCCCTGCCCCTGCCCTGCCTGGCCCTGGTCACATGCTGCCTGCCCTGCCCCTGCCTAACCCTGGGATCACATGCCTGCCCTGCCCTGGCCCTGGTCCCCTACCTGCCCCTGCCCCACCTGGTCACATGCTACCACTGCCCCTACCCTACCTAACCCTGGTCACATACTGCCTGCCCTGCCCTGCCTGACCTGGGATCACATGCTGCCCCTGCCCTGCCTGGCCTGGTCACATACTACCTGCCCCTGCCTGGCCCTGGTCACGTGCTGCCTGCCCTGCCCCTGCCTGATTCACATACCTACCTACCTGGTCACGTATGCCTGCCCCTACCTGCCTGCCCTGGTCCACATACTGCCTACTGCCCCCCTGCCCTGCCTGGCCTGGTCACATGCTGCCCTGCCCTACCTGCAGCCTGGGTCACATGCCCCTGCCTGGCCTGGTCTCATGCTGCCTGCCCTGCCTGCCTGTTTGGTCACATGCTGCCTGCCCCCTGCCCTGCCTGGAGCTGCACCCCTGCCCTGCCCTGACCTGGTCACGTGCTGCCTGCCCCTGCCTGGCCTGGTCACGTGCTGCCTGCCCTGCCCCTGCCCCTGCCTGGATCACATGCTGCCTGCCCTGCCTTGGTGGCCCCTGCACGCCTGCCCTGCTGCCTGCCCTGCCCCTGTCCTGCCTGAGCCCTGGTCCACATGCTGCCTGCCCTGCCTAATCCTGGTCCTGCTGAGTGCCCTGCCCTGCCCTACTAACCCTGGTCACATGATCCCTGCCCCTGCCCTGGGAGGCTGCCTGCCCTGCCCTGCCTATCTATCTGTAATGCCCTGCCTGCCCCTGCCTGCAGTGCCCCTGTCCCTGCCCTAGTTTCCTGCCCTGCCCTGTCACATGCTGCCTGCCCCTACCCTGGTATCTGTGATGTCTGAGTGACATGCTGCCTGCCCCTGCCTGATCTATCACGTAATGCCCTGTTGCCTGCCCAGCTATCCCTGCCCTAGCCCTGGTCCTGCATGCCTGCCTGTGTTGCCCCTCCCTGCCCCTATCCCTGGTCATGATGCCTGCCCCTGCCTGGGCGTGTCCCTGCCCCTGCCCTGCCTCCACTATAATGCCTGCCTGCCCCTGCCCTGCCTGGCCTGGTCTGCATGCTTGCCTGCCCCTGCCCTGCCGGCTGGTCACATGCTGCCTGCCCTGGCTATCTGTCACATGCTATCTGCCCCTACCTGGCCTGTCTATACCTGCCCCTGATGTCCCTGGTCACATGTGCCCCTGGCCCTGTAATGATGTCTGCCCCTGTTAGCCTGGTCTGACGCGTACTGCCTGCCCCTGCCTAGCCCTGGTCATCTGTGATTGTCTGACCCTGTTGGAGTGTGTCCCTGGCTATCTGTAATTATGTCTGAGTGTTGGAGTGTGTCCCTGGCTATCTGTAATGATGTCTGAGTGTTGGAGTGTGTCCCTGGCTATCTGTAATGATGTGCAGTGTTGGAGCGTTCCCCTGTTTATCTGTATTGATCTCTGAAAGTGTTGGAGTGTGCCCCTGGCCTCTGTAATGATGTCTGA
>NW_027038117.1:0-26060 GCF_034236695.1 Oncorhynchus nerka | reverse complement strand
GAGTCAGTGACCTGTTGACCTGAGACCACAGAATTACAACACACATTCTGACTGATGGCCTTACCTTCTCCTTCTCCATGTAGCAGAGAGATGGCCAACCCCATCCTAAAAGATAAAGAGAAACGTGACTTTTCTAGATGTGGTTTTCCCAGACAGATGAAACCTAGTTTAGAACTAAAAGCATCGTCTTACAGATTCAGACTAGATATTACTGACCTCTCTGTTCTCTCCCCCACCAGACTAGATATTACTGACCTCTCCTGCTCCCCACCAGACTAGATATTACTGACCTCTGACCCCAGCCAGACTAGATATTACTGACCTCTCCCCACCAGACTGTTCTCCCCACCAGACTAGATATTACTGACCTCTCTGCTCTCCCCACCAGACTAGATATTACTGACCTCTCCCCCCACCAGACTAGATATTACTCTCCCCCCACCAGACTAGATATTACTGACCTCTCTGCTCTCCCACCAGACTAGATATTACTGAGGCCTCTCTGCTCTCCCACCAGACTAGATATTACTGACCTCTCTGCTCCCCACCAGACTAGAATATTACTGACCTCTCTGCTCTCCCCACCAGACTAGATATTACTGACCTCTCTGCTCTCCACCAGACTAGATATTACTGACCTCTCTCTCCCCCCCACCAGACTAGATATTACTGACCTCTCTCCCCACAGACTAGATATTACTGACCTCTCTCCCCACCAGACTAGATATTACTGACCTCTCTCCCCAGACTAGATATTACTGCCTCTCTCCCCACCAGACTAGATATTACTGAGCCTCTCTGCTCCCCATCAGACTCAGATATTACTGACCTCTCTCCCATCAGACTAGATATTACTGACCTCTCTCCCCCACCAGACTAGATATTACTGACCTCTCCCCACAGACTAGATATTACTGACCTCTCTGCTCTCTCACCAGACTAGATATTACTGACCTCTCTGCTCATCAGATAGATATTACTGACCTCTCCCCCCACCAGACTAGATATTACTGACCTCTGCTCTCCCCACCAGACTAGATATTACTGACCTCTGACCCCACCAGACTAGATATTACTGACCTCTCTGCTCTCTCTCCCCACCAGACTAGATATTACTGACCTCTCTGCTCTCTCCCCACCAGACTAGATATTACTGACCTCATTGCTCTCCACCAGACTAGATATTACTGACCTCTGACCCCACCAGACTAGATATTACTGACCTCTGACCAGACTAGATATTACTGACCTCTCTGTTCTCTCTCCCCACCAGACTAGATATTACTGACCTCTCTGTTCTCTCTCCCCACCAGACTAGATATTACTGACCTCTCTCCCCATCAGACTAGATATTACTGACCTCTCTCCCCACCAGACTAGATATTACTGACCTCTCTCCCCATCAGACTAGATATTACTGACCTCTCTCCCCACCAGACTAGATATTACTGACCTCTGACCCCACCAGACTAGATATTACTGACCTCTGACCCCACCAGACTAGATATTACTGACCTCTCTCCCCCACCAGACTAGATATTTGACCTCTCTCCCCACCAGACTAGATATTACTGACCTCTCCCCCACAGACTAGAATTACTGACCTCTCTCCCCACCAGACTAGAATATTACTGACCTCTCTGCTCTCCCACCAGACTAGATATTACTGACCTCTCTGACCCCACCAGACTAGATATTACTGACCTCTCTCCCCCACCAGACTAGATATTACTGACCTCTCTCCCCACCAGACTAGATATTACTGACCTCTCTGCTCTCCCCACCAGACTAGATATTACTGACCTCTCTGCTCTCCCCACCAGACTAGATATTACTGACCTCTCTGCTCTCCCCACCAGACTAGATATTACTGACCTCTCTGCTCTCCACCAGACTAGATATTACTGACCTCTCTCCCCCACCAGACTAGATATTACTCTCCCCCTCTTCTTGACCTCCCCCCACCAGACTAGATATTACTGACCTCTCTCCCCACCAGACTAGATATTACTGACCTCTCTCCCCACCAGACTAGATATTACTGACCTCTCTGCTCTCCCCACCAGACTAGATATTACTGACCTCTCTGCTCCCCACCAGACTAGATATTACTGACCTCTCTGCTCTCCCCACCAGACTAGATATTACTGACCTCTGACCCCACCAGACTAGATATTACTGACCTCTGACCCCACCAGACTAGATATTACTGACCTCTCTCCCCACCAGACTAGATATTACTGACCTCTCTCCCCACCAGACTAGATATTACTGACCTCTCTCCCCCACCAGACTAGATATTACTGACCTCTCTGCTCTCCCCACCAGACTAGATATTACTGACCTCTCTGCTCTCCCCACCAGACTAGATATTACTGACCTCTCTGCTCTCCACCAGACTAGATATTACTGACCTCTCCCCCCACCAGACTAGATATTACTGACCTCTCCTCTCCACCAGACCTGACCCCCCCACCAGACTAGATATTACTGACCTCTCTCCCACCAGACTAGATATTACTGACCTCTCTGCTCTCCCCCACCAGACTAGATATTACTGACCTCTCTCCCCACCAGACCAGATATTACTGACCTCTCACCAGACTAGATATTACTGACCTCTCTCCCCCCACCAGACTAGATATTACTGACCTCTCTGCTCTCCCCACCAGACTAGATATTACTGACCTCTCTGCTCCCTGACCCCACCAGACTAGATATTACTGACCTCTCTCCCCATCAGACTAGATATTACTGACTCTCTCCCCACCAGACTAGATATTACTGACCTCTCCCCCACCAGACTAGATATTACTGACCTCTGACCCCACCAGACTAGATATTACTGACCTCTCCCCCACCAGACTAGATATTACTGACCTCTGACCCCACCAGACTAGATATTACTGACCTCTCTGCTCCCCCACCAGACTAGATATTACTGACCTCTCTCCCCCACCAGACTAGATATTACTGACCTCTGACCCCACCAGACTAGATATTACTGACCTCTCTGACCCCCACCAGACTAGATATTACTGACCTCTCTGCCCCCCACCAGACTAGATATTACTGACCTCTGCTCTCCCACCAGACTAGATATTACCAGACTAGATATCTCTGACCCCACCAGACTAGATACTGACCTCTCTGCTCTCCCCACCAGACTAGATATTACTGACCTCTCCCCCCACCAGACTAGATATTACTGACCTCTGCTGCTCTCCCCACCAGACTAGATATTACTGACCTCTCCTCCCCCACCAGACTAGATATTACTGACCTCTCTGCCTCCCCACCAGACTAGATATTACTGACCTCTCCTGACCCACCAGACTAGATATTACTGACCTCTCTGCTCTCCACCAGACTAGATATTACTGACCTCTCTGCTCTCCCAGCCAGACCAGATATTACTGACCTCTCTGCTCTCCCAGCCAGACCAGATATTACTGACCTCTCCCCACCAGACTAGATATTACTGACCTCTCTCCCCACCAGACTAGATATTACTGACCTCTCTCCCCACCAGACTAGATATTACTGACCTCTCTCCCCACCAGACTAGATATTACTGACCTCTCTCCCACCAGACTAGATATTACTGACCTCTCTGCTCTCTCCCCACCAGACTAGATATTACTGACCTCTCTCCCCACCAGACTAGATATTACTGACCTCTCTCCCCACCAGACTAGATATTACTGACCTCTCTGCTCTCTCCCCACCAGACTAGATATTACTGACCTCTCTGCTCTCTCCCCACCAGACTAGATATTACTGACCTCTCCCCCCACCAGACTAGATATTACTGACCTCTGCTCTCCCCACCAGACTAGATATTACTGACCTCTGACCCCACCAGACTAGATATTACTGACCTCTCTGCTCTCTCTCCCCACCAGACTAGATATTACTGACCTCTCTGCTCTCTCCCCACCAGACTAGATATTACTGACCTCATTGCTCTCCACCAGACTAGATATTACTGACCTCTGACCCCACCAGACTAGATATTACTGACCTCTCTGTTCTCTGACCCCACCAGACTAGATATTACTGACCTCTCTGTTCTCTCTCCCCACCAGACTAGATATTACTGACCTCTCTGTTCTCTCTCCCCACCAGACTAGATATTACTGACCTCTCTCCCCATCAGACTAGATATTACTGACCTCTCTCCCCACCAGACTAGATATTACTGACCTCTCTGCTCTCTCCCCACCAGACTAGATATTACTGACCTCTCACCCCACCAGACCAGATATTACTGACCTCTCCCCCACCAGACTAGATATTACTGACCTCTCCCCCCACCAGACTAGATATTACTGACCTCTCTCCCCCCCACCAGACTAGATATTACTGACCTCTGACCCCACCAGACTAGATATTACTGACCTCTGACCCCACCAGACTAGATATTACTGACCTCTCTCCCCACCAGACTAGATATTACTGACCTCTGCTCTCCCCACCAGACTAGATATTTTGACCTCTGACTAGATATTACTGACCTCTCCCCCCACCAGACTAGATATTACTGACCTCTCTCCCCACCAGACTAGATATTACTGACCTCTCCCCCCACCAGACTAGATATTACTGACCTCTCTGCTCTCCCCACCAGACTAGATATTACTGACCTCTCTGCTCTCCCCACCAGACTAGATATTACTGACCTCTCTGCTCTCCCCACCAGACTAGATATTACTGACCTCTCTGCTCTCCCACCAGACTAGATATTACTGACCTCTCTCCCCACCAGACTAGATATTACTGACCTCTCTCCCCACCAGACTAGATATTACTGACCTCTCTCCCCACCAGACTAGATATTACTGACCTCTCTCCCCATCAGACTAGATATTACTGACCTCTCTCCCCACCAGACCAGATATTACTGACCTCTCTGCTCTCCCCCCACCAGACTAGATATTACTGACCTCTGACCCCACCAGACTAGATATTACTGACCTCTCTCCCCACCAGACTAGATATTACTGACCTCTCTCCCCACCAGACTAGATATTACTGACCTCTCTGCTCTCCCACCAGACTAGATATTACTGACCTCTCCCCCCACCAGACTAGATATTACTGACCTCTCCCCACCAGACTAGATATTACTGACCTCTCTCCCCACCAGACTCTCCCTGCTCTCCCCACCAGACTAGATATTACTGACCTCTCTGCTCTCCCCACCAGACTAGATATTACTGACCTCTCTGCTCTCCCCACCAGACTAGATATTACTGACCTCTCTGCTCTCCACCAGACTAGATATTACTGACCTCTCTGCTCTCCCAGCCAGACCAGATATTACTGACCTCTCTCCCCACCAGACTAGATATTACTGACCTCTCTCCCCACCAGACTAGATATTACTGACCTCTCTCCCCACCAGACTAGATATTACTGACCTCTCTCCCCACCAGACTAGATATTACTGACCTCTCTGCTCTCCCCACCAGACTAGATATTACTGACCTCTGACCCCACCAGACTAGATATTACTGACCTCTCCCCACCAGACTAGATATTACTCCTCCCCCCCACCAGACTAGATATTACTGACCTCTCTGACTAGATATTACTGACCTCTCCCCCACCAGACTAGATATTACT
Organism: Oncorhynchus nerka; assembly: GCF_034236695.1. NCBI lineage: Eukaryota > Metazoa > Chordata > Actinopteri > Salmoniformes > Salmonidae > Oncorhynchus > Oncorhynchus nerka. The sequence continues at coordinate 20,432 of NW_027038117.1, read as the reverse complement.
GACCTCTCTGACCCTCTCCCCCACCAGACTAGATATTACTGACCTCTCCCCCACCAGACTAGATATTACTGACCTCTCTCCCCCCACCAGACTAGATATTACTGACCTCTGACCCCACCAGACTAGATATTACTGACCTCTCTGCTCTCCACCAGACTAGATATTACTGACCTCTCTGCCCCCCCACCAGACTAGATATTACTGACCTCTCTGCCCCACCAGACTAGATATTACTGACCTCTCCCCCACCACCAGACTGAATGTTACTGACCCCCCCCACCAGACTAGATATTACTGACCTCTCTGCTCTCCCCCCCAGACTAGATATTACCTCTCTGCTCTCTGCTCTCCCCACCAGACTAGATATTACTGACCTCTCTGCTCTCCCCCACCAGACTAGATATTACTGACCTCTCTGCTCTGACCTCTCCCCCCACCAGACTAGATATTACTGACCTCTCTGCTCTCCCCACCAGACTAGATATTACTGACCTCTCTGCCCCCCACCAGACTAGATATTACTGACCTCTCTGCCCCCCACCAGACTAGATATTACTGACCTCTCTGCTCTCTCCCCACCAGACTAGATATTACCCCTCTCCCCACCAGACTAGATATTACTGACCTCTCTGCTCTCCCACCAGACTAGATATTACTGACCTCTCTGCTCTCCCCACCAGACTAGATATTACTGACCTCTCTGCTCTAGATATTACTGACCTCCTGACCAGACTAGATATTACTGACCTCTCTCCCCACCAGACTAGATATTACTGACCTCTCCCCCCACCAGACTAGATATTACTGACCTCTCTGCTCCCCACCAGACTAGATATTACTGACCTCTCTGCTCTCCCACCAGACTAGATATTACTGACCTCTCTCCCCACCAGACTAGATATTACTGACCTCTGCTCCCCCACCAGACTAGATATTACTGACCTCTGCTGCTCCCCACCAGACTAGATATTACTGACCTCTCTCTCCCCACCAGACTAGATATTACTGACCTCTCTCCCCACCAGACTAGATATTACTGACCTCTCTGCTCTCATCAGACTAGATATTACCCACCAGACTAGATATTACTGACCTCTCTGCTCTCCCCACCAGACTAGATATTACTGACCTCTCTCCCCACCAGACTAGATATTACTGACCTCTCTGCTCTCCCCACCAGACTAGATATTACTGACCTCTCCCCCCACCAGACTAGATATTACTGACCTCTCCCCCACCAGACTAGATATTACTGACCTCTCTCCCCACCAGACTAGATATTACTGACCTCTCTGCTCTCCCCCCAGACTAGATATTACTGACCTCTCCCCCACCAGACTAGATATTACTGACCTCTCTGCTCTCCCCACCAGACTAGATATTACTGACCTCTCTGCTCTCCCCACCAGACTAGATATTACTGACCTCTCTGCTCTCCCCACCAGACTAGATATTACCCTCTCTGCTCTCCCACCAGACTAGATATTACTGACCTCTCTGCTCTCCCCACCAGACTAGATATTACTGACCTCTCTGCTCTCCCACCAGACTAGATATTACTGACCTCTCTGCCTCCACCAGACTAGATATTACTGCTGACCCCACCAGACCAGATATTACTGACCTCTCTCCCCACCAGACTAGATATTACTGACCTCTCTGCTCCCACCAGACTAGATATTACTGACCTCTCTCCCCACCAGACTAGATATTACTGACCTCTCTCCCCACCAGACTAGATATTACTGACCTCTCTCCCCACCAGACTAGATATTACTGACCTCTGACCCCACCAGACTAGATATTACTGACCTCTGACCCCACCAGACTAGATATTACTGACCTCTCTCCCCACCAGACTAGATATTACTGACCTCTCTCCCCATCAGACTAGATATTACTGACCTCTCCCCCCACCAGACTAGATATTACTGACCTCTGACCCCACCAGACTAGATATTACTGACCTCTGACCCCACCAGACTAGATATTACTGACCTCTCTCCCCACCAGACTAGATATTACTGACCTCTCTGCTCTCCCCCACCAGACTAGATATTACTGACCTCTCTGCTCTCCCCACCAGACTAGATATTACTGACCTCTGTCCCCACCAGACTAGATATTACTGACCTCTCTCCCCACCAGACTAGATATTACTGACCTCTCTCCCCACCAGACTAGATATTACTGACCTCTCTGCTCCCCACCAGACTAGATATTACTGACCTCTCTGCTCTCCCCACCAGACTAGATATTACTGACCTCTGCTCTCCCCACCAGACTAGATATTACTGACCTCTCTGCTCCCCACCAGACTAGATATTACTGACCTCTCTCCCCAGACTAGATATTACTGACCTCTCTCCCCACCAGACTAGATATTACTGACCTCTCTCTCCCCCCACCAGACTAGATATTACTGACCTCTGCTCCCCACCAGACTAGATATTACTGACCTCTCTGCTCTCCCCACCAGACTAGATATTACTGACCTCTGACCCCACCAGACTAGATATTACTGACCTCTGACCCCACCAGACTAGATATTACTGACCTCTCTGCTCTCTCTCCCCACCAGACTAGATATTACTGACCTCTCTGCTCTCCCACCAGACTAGATATTACTGACCTCTCCCCCACCAGACTAGATATTACTGACCTCTGCTCTCCCACCAGACTAGATATTACTGACCTCTGCTCCCCACCAGACTAGATATTACTGACCTCTCTGCCCCCACCAGACTAGATATTACTGACCAGACTAGATGACCTCTCTCCCCCCCACCAGACTAGATATTACTGACCTCTCTGCTCTCCCCACCAGACTAGATATTACTGACCTCTCTGCTCTCCCCACCAGACTAGATATTACTGACCTCTCTCCCCACCAGACGAGATATTACTGACCTCTCCCCACCAGACTAGATATTACTGACCTCTCTCCCCACCAGACTAGATATTACTGACCTCTCTGCTCTCCCCACCAGACTAGATATTACTGACCTCTCTGCTCTCTCCCCACCAGACTAGATATTACTGACCTCTCTCCCCACCAGACTAGATATTACTGACCTCTCTCCCCACCAGACTAGATATTACTGACCTCTCTCCCCACCAGACTAGATATTACTGACCTCTCTGCTCCCCCCACCAGACTAGATATTACTGACCTCTCTCTTCTCCCCCCACCAGACTAGATATTACTGACCTCTCTGCCTCCACCAGACTAGATATTACTGACCTCTCTGCTCTCCCCACCAGACTAGATATTACTGACCTCTCTGTTCTCTCCACCAGACTAGATATTACTGACCTCTCTCCCCACCAGACTAGATATTACTGACCTCTCTGCTCTCCCACCAGACTAGATATTACTGACCTCTGCTCTCCCACCAGACTAGATATTACTGACCTCTCTGCTCTCTCTCCCCACCAGACTAGATATTACTGACCTCTCTGCTCTCTCTCCCCACCAGACTAGATATTACTGACCTCTCTGCTCCCCACCAGACTAGATATTACTGACCTCTGACCCCACCAGACTAGATATTACTGACCTCTCTGCTCTCCCCACCAGACTAGATATTACTGACCTCTCTCCCCACCAGACTAGATATTACTGACCTCTCTCCCCACCAGACTAGATATTACTGACCTCTCTCCCCCACCAGACTAGATATTACTGACCTCTCTGCTCTCCCCACCAGACTAGATATTACCCTGACCCCACCAGACTAGATATTACTGACCTCTCTCCCCACCAGACTAGATATTACTGACCTCTCTCCCCACCAGACTAGATATTACTGACCTCTCTCCCCACCAGACTAGATATTACTGACCTCTCTCCCCACCAGACTAGATATTACTGACCTCTCTCCCCACCAGACTAGATATTACTGACCTCTCTGCTCTCTCCCCACCAGACTAGATATTACTGACCTCTCTAGATATTACTGACCTCTCCCCCCACCAGACTAGATATTACTGACTCTCTCCCCACCAGACTAGATATTACTGACCTCTCTGACCCCACCAGACTAGATATTACTGACCTCTCTGCTCCCCCACCAGACTAGATATTACTGACCTCTCTCTCTCCCCACCAGACTAGATATTACTGACCTCTCTGCCCCACCAGACTAGATATTACTGACCTCTCTGCTCCCACCAGACTAGATATTACTGACCTCTCCCCACCAGACTAGATATTACTGACCTCTCTGATATTACTCTCTCTCCCACCAGACTAGATATTACTGACCTCTCTGTTCTCTGACTCTCCCTCACCAGACTAGATATTACTGACCTCTCTCTCCCCACCAGACTAGATATTACTGACCTCTGCTCTGCTCCCACCAGACTAGATATTACTGACCTCTCTGCTCTCCCCACCAGACTAGATATTACTGACCTCTCTCCCCACCAGACTAGATATTACTGACCTCTCCCCCCACCAGACTAGATATTACTGACCTCTCTCCCCACCAGACTAGATATTACTGACCTCTCTCCCCATCAGACTAGATATTACTGACCTCTCTCCCCACCAGACCAGATATTACTGACCTCTCTCCCCATCAGACTAGATATTACTGACCTCTCTCCCCACCAGACCAGATATTACTGACCTCTCTGCTCTCTCCCCACCAGACTAGATATTACTGACCTCTGACCCCACCAGACTAGATATTACTGACCTCTGACCCCACCAGACTAGATATTACTGACCTCTCTCCCCACCAGACTAGATATTACTGACCTCTCTGCTCTCCCCACCAGACTAGATATTACTGACCTCTCCCCCCACCAGACTAGATATTACTGACCTCTCCCCCACCAGACTAGATATTACTGACCTCTCTCCCACCAGACTAGATATTACTGACTGACTAGATATTACTGACCTCTGCTCTCCCACCAGACTAGATATTACTGACCTCTCTGCTCTCCCCACCAGACTAGATATTACTGACCTCTCTGCTCTCCCCACCAGACTAGATATTACTGACCTCTCTGACTAGATATTACTGACCTCTCCCCCCCACCAGACCAGATATTACTGACCTCTCTCCCCACCAGACTAGATATTACTGACCTCTCCCCACCAGACTAGACTGACCTCTCCTCCACCAGACTAGATTTACTGACCTCTCTCCCACCAGACTAGATATTACTGACCTCTCTCCCCACCAGACTAGATATTACTGACCTCTGACCCCCCACCAGACTAGATATTACTGACCTCTGCCCCCACCAGACTAGATATTACTGACCTCTCTGCTCCCCACCAGACTAGATATTACTGACCTCTCTCCCCACCAGACTAGATATTACTGACCTCTCTCCCCACCAGACTAGATATTACTGACCTCTCCCCCCCACCAGACTAGATATTACTGACCTCTCTGACCCCACCAGACTAGATATTACTGACCTCTGACCCCACCAGACTAGATATTACTGACCTCCTCCCCACCAGACTAGATATTACTGACCTCTCTCCCCACCAGACTAGATATTACTGACCTCTCTGCCCCCCACCAGACTAGATATTACTGACCTCTCTCCCCACCAGACTAGATATTACTGACCTCTGCTCTCCCCACCAGACTAGATATTACCCTGCTCTCCCCACCAGACTAGATATTACTGACCTCTCTGCTCTCCCACCAGACTAGATATTACTGACCTCTGCTCTCCCACCAGACTAGATATTACTGACCTCTCTGCCTCCACCAGACTAGATATTACTGACCTCTCCCCCACCAGACTAGATATTACTGACCTCTCTGCCTCCACCAGACTAGATATTACTGACCTCTGCTCCCCCACCAGACTAGATATTACTGACCTCTGCTCCCCCACCAGACTAGATATTACTGACCTCTCTGACCCCACCAGACTAGATATTACTGACCTCTCTGCTCTCCCACCAGACTAGATATTACTGACCTCTCTGCCCCCCACCAGACTAGATATTACTGACCTCTCTGCTCTCCCCCACCAGACTAGATATTACTGACCTCTCTGCTCTCCCCACCAGACTAGATATTACTGACCTCTCTGCTCTCCCCCCACCAGACTAGATATTACTGACCTCTCTCTCCCCACCAGACTAGATATTACTGACCTCTCTGCTCTCCACCAGACTAGATATTACTGACCTCTCCCCCACCAGACTAGATATTACTGACCTCTCCCCCACCAGACTAGATATTACTGACCTCCTCCCCCACCAGACTAGATATTACTGACCTCTGCCTCTCCCACCAGACTAGATATTACTGACCTCTCTGCCCCACCAGACTAGATATTACTGACCTCTCCCCCCACTAGATATTACAGACTAGATATTACTGACTGCTCTCCCCCACCAGACTAGATATTACTGACCTCTCTGACCCCACCAGACTAGATATTACTGACCCTGACCCCACCAGACTAGATATTACTGACCTCTCTCCCCCACCAGACTAGATATTACTGACCTCTCTGCTCTCCCCACCAGACTAGATATTACTGACCTCTCCCCCCCACCAGACTAGATATTACTGACCTCTCTGCTCTCCCCACCAGACTAGATATTACTGACCTCTCTGCTCTCCCCCCACCAGACTAGATATTACTGACCTCTCTCCCCCACCAGACTAGATATTACTGACCTCTCTGCTCTCCCCACCAGACTAGATATTACTGACCTCTCTGCTCTCCCCCACCAGACTAGATATTACTGACCTCTCTGACCCCACCAGACTAGATATTACTGACCTCTCCCACCAGACTAGATATTACCCCAGACTAGATATTACTGACCTCTCTCCCTCCCCACCAGACTAGATATTACTGACCTCTCCCCACCAGACTAGATATTACTGACCTCTCTCCCCACCAGACTAGATATTACTGACCTCTCCCCACCAGACTAGATATTACTGACCTCTGCCCCACCAGACTAGATATTACTGACCTCTCTCCCCCCACCAGACTAGATATTACTGACCTCTCTCTCTCTCCCCCACCAGACTAGATATTACTGACCTCTCTCCCACCAGACTAGATATTACCCCACCCAGACTAGATATTACTGACCTCTCTGCTCTCCCACCAGACTAGATATTACTGACCTCTCTGCTCTCCCCACCAGACTAGATATTACTGACCTCCCACCAGACTAGATATTACTGACCTCTCTGACTAGATATTACTGACCTCTCTCCCCACCAGACTAGATATTACTGACCTCTCTGACCCCCACCAGACTAGATATTACTGACCTCTCTCCTCACCAGACTAGATATTACTGACCTCTCTGCTCTCTCCCCACCAGACTAGATATTACTGACCTCTCTGCTCTCCCCACCAGACTAGATATTACTGACCTCTGACCCCACCAGACTAGATATTACTGACCTCTGTTCTCCCCACCAGACTAGATATTACTGACCTCTCTGCCCACCAGACTAGATATTACTGACCTCTCCCCCCCACCAGACTAGATATTACTGACCTCTGACCCACCAGACTAGATATTACTGACCTCTCTCCCCACCAGACTAGATATTACTGACCTCCTGACCCCCACCAGACTAGATATTACTGACCTCTCTGCTCTCTCCCCACCAGACTAGATATTACTGACCTCTGACCCCACCAGACTAGATATTACTGACCTCTCTGCTCTCCCCACCAGACTAGATATTACTGACCTCTCTGCTCTCCCCACCAGACTAGATATTACTGACCTCTCTGCTCTCCCCACCAGACTAGATATTACTGACCTCTGCTCTCCCCACCAGACTAGACTACCAGACTAGATTACTGACCTCTGACCCCACCAGACTAGATATTACTGACCTCTGTTTACTGACCTCTCCCCCACCAGACTAGATATTACTGACCTCTCTGCTCTCCCCACCAGACTAGATATTACTGACCTCTCTCCCCACCAGACTAGATATTACTGACCTCTCTGCTCTCCCCACCAGACTAGATATTACTGACCTCTCTGCTCTCTCCCCACCAGACTAGATATTACTGACCTCTCTGCTCTCCCCACCAGACTAGATATTACTGACCTCTCTGCTCTCCCACCAGACTAGATATTACTGACCTCTCTCCCCACCAGACTAGATATTACTGACCTCTCTGCTCTCCACCAGACTAGATATTACTGACCTCTCTCCCCACCAGACTAGATATTACTGACCTCTCTCCCCACCAGACTAGATATTACTGACCTCTCTCCCCACCAGACTAGATATTACTGACCTCTCTGCTCTCTCCCCACCAGACTAGATATTACTGACCTCTCTGCTCCCCCACCAGACTAGATATTACTGACCTCTCTGCTCTCTCCCCACCAGACTAGATATTACTGACCTCTGACCCCACCAGACTAGATATTACTGACCTCTCTGCTCTCCCCACCAGACTAGATGTTACTGACCTCTCCCCCCACCAGACTAGATATTACTGACCTCTCTGCTCTCCCACCAGACTAGATATTACTGACCTCTCTCCCCACCAGACTAGATATTACTGACCTCTCTGCTCTCCCCACCAGACTAGATATTACTGACCTCTCCCCCACCAGACTAGATATTACCAGACTAGATATTACTGACCTCTGTTCCCCACCAGACTAGATATTACTGACCTCTCTGCTCCCCACCAGACTAGATATTACTGACCTCTCTGCTCCCCACCAGACTAGATATTACTGACCTCTCTGTTCCCCCCCACCAGACTAGATATTACTGACCTCTCTGCCCCACCAGACTAGATATTACTGACCTCTCTCCCACCAGACTAGATATTACTGACCTCTGACCCCACCAGACTAGATATTACTGACCTCTCTGACCCCACCAGACTAGATATTACTGACCTCTCTCCCCACCAGACTAGATATTACTGACCTCTCTCCCCCACCAGACTAGATATTACTGACTAGACTATATTACTGACCTCTCTGCTCTCTCTCCCCACCAGACTAGATATTACTGACCTCTCTGCTCTCTCCCCACCAGACTAGATATTACTGACCTCATTGCTCTCCACCAGACTAGATATTACTGACCTAGATATTACTGACCTCTGTCCCCACCAGACTAGATATTACTGACCTCTCTGCTCTCCCCACCAGACTAGATATTACTGACCTCTCTGCTCTCCCCACCAGACTAGATATTACTGACCTCTCCCCCCACCAGACTAGATATTACTGACCTCTGCTCTCCCCACCAGACTAGATATTACTGACCTCTCTGCTCTCCCCACCAGACTAGATATTACTGACCTCTCTGCTCTCCCCACCAGACTAGATATTACTGACCTCTCTGCTCTCCCACCAGACTAGATATTACTGACCTCTCTCCCCACCAGACTAGATATTACTGACCTCTCTGCTCCCCACCAGACTAGATATTACTGACCTCTCTGCTCCCCCACCAGACTAGATATTACTGACCTCTCTGTTCTCCCCCCACCAGACTAGATATTACTGACCTCTGCTCCCCACCAGACTAGATATTACTGACCTCTCTCCCCCACCAGACTAGATATTACTGACCTCTCTCCCCACCAGACTAGATATTACTGACCTCTCTGCCCCCCACCAGACTAGATATTACTGACCTCTCTGCTCTCTCCCCACCAGACTAGATATTACTGACCTCTCTGCTCTCCCCACCAGACTAGATATTACTGACCTCTGACCCCACCAGACTAGATATTACTGACCTCTCTCCCCACCAGACTAGATATTACTGACCTCTCTAGATATTACTGACCTCTCTCCCCACCAGACTAGATATTACTGACCTCTCTGCTCCCCACCACCAGACTAGATATTACTGACCTCTCTCCCCACCAGACTAGATATTACTGACCTCTCTGACTAGATATTACTCTCTCCCCACCAGACTAGATATTACTGACCTCTGACCCCACCAGACTAGATATTACTGACCTCTCTGACTAGATATTACTGACCTCTCTCACCAGACTAGATATTACTGACCTCTCTAGATCTCCCCACCAGACTAGATATTACTGACCTCTCCCCCACCAGACTAGATATTACTGACCTCTCCCACCAGACTCTGACCACCAGACTAGATATTACTGACCTCTCTCCCCACCAGACTAGATATTACTGACCTCTCTGCTCTCCCCACCAGACTAGATATTACTGACCTCTCTGCTCTCTCTCCCCACCAGACTAGATATTACTGACCTCTCTGCTCTCCCCACCAGACTAGATATTACTGACCTCTCTGTTCTCTCTCCCCACCAGACTAGATATTACTGACCTCTCTGTTCTCTCTCCCCACCAGACTAGATATTACTGACCTCTGCTCTCCCCACCAGACTAGATATTACTGACCTCTCTCCCCACCAGACTAGATATTACTGACCTCTCCCCCCACCAGACTAGATATTACTGACCTCTCTGCTCTCCCCACCAGACTAGATATTACTGACCTCTCTGCTCTCCCCACCAGACTAGATATTACTGACCTCTCTGCCTCCACCAGACTATATTACTGATATTACTGACCTCTGCTGCTCTCCCCACCAGACTAGATATTACTGACCTCTCTGCTCTCCCCACCAGACTAGATATTACTGACCTCTCTCCCACCAGACTAGATATTACTGACCTCTCTGACTAGATATTATCCTCCACCAGACTAGATATTACTGACCTCTCTCCCCACCAGACTAGATATTACTGACCTCTCTGCTCTCCCCACCAGACTAGATATTACTGACCTCTCCCCCCACCAGACTAGATATTACTGACCTCTCCCCCCACCAGACTAGATATTACTGACCTCTCTGCTCTCCACCAGACTAGATATTACTGACCTCTCTGCTCTCCCACCAGACTAGATATTACTGACCTCTCTGCTCTCCCCCCACCAGACTAGATATTACTGACCTCTCTAGATATTACTGACCTCTCTGCCACCAGACTAGATATTACTGACCTCTGCTCTCCCCACCAGACTAGATATTACTGACCTCTCTGCTCTCCCCACCAGACTAGATATTACTGACCTCTCCCCCACCAGACTAGATATTACTGACCTCTCTGCTCTCCCCACCAGACTAGATATTACTGACCTCTCTCTCCCCACCAGACTAGATATTACTGACCTCTCTGCTCCCACCAGACTAGATATTACTGACCTCTCTCCCCACCAGACTAGATATTACTGACCTCTCTCCCACCAGACTAGATATTACTGACCTCTCTGCCCCACCAGACTAGATATTACTGACCTCTCCCCCCACCAGACTAGATATTACTGACCTCTCTCCCCCACCAGACTAGATATTACTGACTCTCTGCTCTCCCCACCAGACTAGATATTACTGACCTCTCTGACTCCCACCAGACTAGATATTACTGACCTCTCTGCTCTCCACCAGACTAGATATTACTGACCTCTCTGCCCCACCAGACTAGATATTACTGACCTCTCTCCCCACCAGACTAGATATTACTGACCTCTCTCCCCACCAGACTAGATATTACTGACCTCTCTCCCCACCAGACTAGATATTACTGACCTCTCCCCCACCAGACTAGATATTACTGACCTCTCTGCTCTCCCCACCAGACTAGATATTACTGACCTCTCTGCTCTCCACCAGACTAGATATTACTGACCTCTCCCCCCACCAGACTAGATATTACTGACCTCTCTGCTCTCTCCCCACCAGACTAGATATTACTGACCTCTCCCCCCACCAGACTAGATATTACTGACCTCTGCTCTCTCCCCACCAGACTAGATATTACTGACCTCTCCCCACCAGACTAGATATTACTGACCTCTGCTCTCCTCCCACCAGACTAGATATTACTGACCTCTCTGCTCCCCACCAGACTAGATATTACTGACCTCTCTGCCCCACCAGACTAGATATTACTGACCTCTCTGCTCTCCCACCAGACTAGATATTACTGACCTCTCTGATGTGCTCTCCCCACCAGACTAGATATTACCCCGACCTCTCTGCTCTCCCCACCAGACTAGATATTACTGACCTCTCTGCTCTCCACCAGACTAGATATTACTGACCTCTGACCCCCCCAGACCAGATATTACTGACCTCTCTGCTCTCCACCAGACTAGATATTACTGACCTCTCTGCTCTCCCCACCAGACTAGATATTACTGACCTCTCTGCTCTCCCCACCAGACTAGATATTACTGACCTCTCTGCTCTCCCCACAGACTAGAATGTTACTGACCTCTCTAGATATTACTGACTCCCCCACCAGACTAGATATTACTGACCTCTCTGCTAGCTCCCCTGCTCTCCCCACCAGACTAGATATTACTGACCTCTCTGCTCTCCCCACCAGACTATATTACTGACCTCTCTACCCACCAGACTAGATATTACTGACCTCTCTGCTCCACCAGACTAGATATTACTGACCTCTCCCCCACTAGATATTGCAGACTAGATATTACTGACCTCTCCCCCACCAGACTAGATATTACTGACCTCTCCCCACCAGACTAGATATTACTGACCTCTGACCCACCAGACTAGATATTACTGACCTCTCTGACCCCCCACCAGACTAGAATTACTGACCTCTCCCCACCAGACTAGATATTACTGACCTCTCCCCCACCAGACTAGATATTACTGACCTCTCCCCCCACCAGACTAGATATTACTGACCTCTCTGCTCTCCCCACCAGACTAGATATTACTGACCTCTCTGCTCTCTCCCCACCAGACTAGATATTACTGACCTCTCCCCCCACCAGACTAGATATTACTGACCTCTGACCCCCCCAGACCAGATATTACTGACCTCTCTGCTCTCCCCACTCTACCGATGCGATGGACGTAGTTTTGCTTCTCATCTGGCAGAGTCACGTTGATCACTGGAACACATTGATCAGGGTCAACATGGATTAAAAAGCAACAGGACGACTTGGACCTGAAAAGGAGGTTATATCTGTGTGTGTTAATCTCATGGTCTGTGTGTTAATCTCATGGTCTGTGTTGTGTTAATCTCATGGTCTGTGTCTGTGTTAATCTCATGGTCTGTGTCTGTGTTAATCTCATGGTCTGTGTCTGTGTTAATCTCATGGTCTGTCTCTGTGTTAATCTCATGGTCTGTGTCTGTGTTAATCTCATGGTCTGTGTTGTGTTTCTGTGTTAATCTCATGGTCTGTGTCTGTGTTAATCTCATGGTCTGTGTGTCTGTGTTAATCTCATGGTCTGTGTCAATCTCATGGTCTGTGTCTGTGTTAATCTCATGGTCTGTGTTAATCTGTGTCTGTCTCTGGTCTGTGGTCTGTGTCTGTGTTAATCTCATGGTCTGTGTTGTGTGTCTGTGTTAATCTCATGGTCTGTGTTAATCTCATGGTCTGTGGTGTTAATCTCATGGTCTGTGTCTGTGTTAATCTCATGGTCTGTGTTGTGTGTCTGTGTTAATCTCATGGTCTGTGTTGTGTGTCTGTGTTAATCTCATGGTCTGTGTTAATCTCATGGTCTGTGTGTTAATCTCACCGTAGGGGACTCCGTGGATGTCATGCCCCTGGCCCCACGTCTGTACAGATCAAAAACTTCACTTCCTGTTTCTGTAAGAGATACAGGAAGTCAATATCATATTTGATGCTGTTGCTGAAAACAGAATAGAAAATAAAAGTGTAAAATAGGAAGTGTTTTATTTTATTTATTTTCCTGTGAGAGACATTTATGAGGAACAGCTGGGGTCCCACTGCCAACCATACCTCTAATCATGTCTACATCCCACATGGCCGCCTGTTCCCCCCCGCTCCAGGTCAGGTAGTGCCCCCGCTCCAGAGTAGTGCCCCGTGCCCCCCGGCTCCCAGAGTAGTGCCCGGTCATATCCGCCCGTGGCTAAGTTCCCCGGTCATATCCGCCAGTGGCTAAGTGAGGCCACGTCCGCCAGTGGCTAAGTGAGGCCCACGTCCATGTCTTCAAAGTGAAACCACGTCCCGCCAGTGGCTAAGTGAGGCCACGTCCCGCCAGTGGCTGGTGGTCACGTCCCGCCCGTGGCTGGTGAGGTCACGTCCGCCCGTGGCTAAGTGAGGCCGCGTCCCGCCCACGTGGCTAAGTGAGGTGCACGTCCCGTCAGTGGCTAAGTGAACGTCCCGCCCGTGGCTAAGTGAGGCCACGTCCCGCCCGTGGCTAAGTGGAGCCACGTCCCCGCCCGTGGCTAGAGTGAGGCCACGTCCCGCCCAGTGGCTAAGTGAGGTCACGTCCCGCCCGTGGCTAAGTGAGGTCACGTCCGCCCGTGGCTAAGTGAGGTCACGTCCCGCCCGTGGCTAAGTGAGGTCACGTCCGCCCGTGGCTAAGTGAGGTCACGTCCCGCCACGTGGCTAAAAGTGAGGTCACGTCCCAGCCCGTGGCTAAGTGAGGTCACGTCCGTCAGTGGCTAAGTGAGGCTGCTGACCCGCCCAGTGGCTAAGTGAGGTCATTTGTCCGCCGTGGCTGGAGACAGTCCGCCAGGAAAGTGAGGTCACGTCCGCCCTGGACCTAATGGAGGAGGGACAGGTAAAACCACGCCCTTGGCTAGTAGTGAGTCCGTACAGTGGTAGTATTCTAACTCCCTCCTCCTGTACTAAGTGAAGAACTGATCCATGTTGTAGTATTGTAGTATTTATGTAGTACAGTATTCTAACTCACCTCCTCCTGTACTAGTGAGGTCATCCAGTGGCTAATAGTATTGACCTGTGAATCGGTCCAGATTGGTTTGCCCTCCTGTGGGCTTCCGGTCACCATGGAGACAGACACAGGAAGCTGGTGGTTTTTCACCTCCTAATGGACTAGGGGACAGGGTAAAACACACCATCCTGTGTATTGCTTGAGTATTTATGTAGTACAGTGGTAGTATTCTAATTCACCTCCTCCCTGTACTATGAAGTACTGCTCCATGTTGTAGTATTGTAGTATTTATGTAGTACAGTTGTAGTATTCTAACTCACCTCCTCCCTGTACTATGAAGAACTGATCCATGTTGTAGTATTGTAGTATTTATGTAGTACAGTTGTAGTATTCTAACTCACCTCCTCCCTGTACTATGAAGAACTGATCCATGTTGTAGTATTGTAGTATTTATGTAGTACAGTATTCTAACTCACCTCCTCCCTGTACCATGAAGTACTGCTCCATGTTGTAGTAGTATTTATGTAGTACAGTAGTAGTATTCTAACTCACCTCCCCCCTGTACGATGAAGTACTGCTCCATGTTATTAGTAGTCATTTGCCTTAGTACGGTGGTAGATCTAATTCACCTCCCCTGTACGATGAAGTTTTTGCTCCATGTTGTAGTAGTATTTATGTGAGTACAGTATTCTCATATACATCCTCCCTGTACTATAGTACTGCTCCATGTTGAAGTTGTGGTATTTAAATAGTACAGTGGTAGTAATCTAACTAGCCTCCTCCCTGTACTATAGTACTGTTGCTCCATGTTGTAGTATTTATGTAATATAGTATTAGTATTCTAACTGACCCACTCCCTGTACTATGAAGTACTTCTCCATGTTGTAGTATTGTAGTATTTATGTAGTACAGTATTCTAACTCACCTCCTCCCTGTACTATAGTACTGCTCCATGTTGAAGTATTGTAGTATTTAAATAGTACAGTAGTAGTAATCTAACTGCCTCCTCCCTGTACTATGAAGTGCTGCTCCATGTTGTAGTATAGTAGTAAGTAATGTGACCCACTCCCTGTACTGTGGAAGTGCTGCTCCATGTTGTAGTATTTGTAACTTAGTACAGTAGTAGTATTTCTAACTCACCTCCTCCCTGTACTATGAAGTACTGCTCCATGTTGTAGTATTTATGTAGTATAGTAGTAGTATTCTAACTGACCACTCCTGTACTATGAAGTACTTCTCCATGTTGTAGTATTGTGTATTTATGTAGTACACGGTAGTAGTATTCTAACTCACCTCCTCCTGTACGATGAAGTACTGCTCCATGTTGTCACAGTCGATCTTGGTCCGACAGAAGATGATGGCCTGGTCCATGTTGTGTTCCCTGATGGCTCTGATGGTGTACTCCCCCTTCAAGATCTTGATGGCCTCAGACCACATCTCTACACACACACACACACACACACACAGTAACAGGTCAGACCATAGCCTTACGCTAGAAAACAACAGGACATTACAATGTAATATCAGGGCTCCCCCTTTGACCAGTGCCCTATATAGTGCACTACTTTGACCAGGGCCCCTATATAGTGCATCACTTTGACCAGGGCCCCTATATAGTGCACTACTTTAACCAGGGCCCCTAAATAGTGCACTACTTTAACCAGGACCCCTATATAGTGCATCACTTTGACCAGGGCCCCTATATAGTGCACTACTTTAACCAGAGACCCTATATAGTGCATCACTTTGACCAGGGCCCCTATATAGTGCACTACTTTAACCAGGGCCCCTATATAGTACTACTTTAACCAGGGCCCCCTATATAGTGCACTAACTTTGACCAGGGCCCCTATAGTGCACTACTTTGACCAGGGGTGCCTCTTTGACCAGCAGTGCACTACTTTGACAGAGACTTGGACTAGGCCCTATATAGTGCACTACTTTAAATCAGAGCCCCTATATAGATTACTAAACGGCCAGGGGCCCCTATATAACTACTTTGACCTAGGGCCCCTATAGTGCACTACTTTGACCAGAGGCCCCTATATAGTGCACTACTTTGACCCAGAGATTTCTTATGGTACTACTTTGACCCAGGGCCCTATATAGTGCACTACTTTAACCAGGGCCCCTATATAGTGCACTACTTCCAACAGAGGCCCCTATATAGTGCACTACTTTGACCAGAGACCTATATAGTGCACTACTTTCACCAGGATACTTTAGAAACAAGGTGCCATTTGGGATGGAGGCTTTATGCAGGGGTCAGTCTGACCTGAGCTGTTGGCTCCTGGTCTGGTGTTGTCTTTAGCATGGACCTCATCAGTCTGAAACACACAGGAGAGGAGGAAGGAGAGGAGAGAGGGAGGAGGAAGGAGAGGAGAGAGAGAGAGGAGAGAAAGGAGGGAGGAGAAAGGAGAGAAGGAGGAACGAGAGGAGAGAAGGAGGAACGAGAGGAGGGAGGAGAGAAAGGAAAGAGAAACGAGAGGAGGAGGAAGGAGGGAAAGGAGGAGGAAAGAGAGGAAGGAGGAATTAGAGTATTAAAATAAGACGGAGAGAACCCATAAGGGTTCATGCTCTCAGAAGATACCGAACATCCTCTACCTCAGGGTTTCCTAAACTCAGGTCTGGGGCTCCCCTGGGTACACCTTCTGATCTTTCAACTATACAGTTGATTTAAATAACTAACACATCAAGCTTTGATTATTTAAAATCAGCTGTGTAATTCCTAAAAACCAAAGGTGCACCCTGGGTCCCAGGCCCGAGTTTGGGAAGCCCCCTGCTCTACTCAACTCTATGGTGACCCCTGATCAAACCAGAAGTGCTTCTATTCTCTGACCCCAGACTGACCAGGAAGTAGTTCTATTCTCTGACCCCAGACTGACCAGGAAGTGGTTCTATTCTCTGACCCCAGACTGACCAGGAAGTGGTTCTATTCACTCTGACCCCAGACTGACCAGGAAGTGGTTCTATTCACTCTGACCCCAGACTGACCAGGATGTGGTTCTATTCACTCTGACCCCAGACTGACCAGGATGTGGTTCTATTCACTCTGACCAGGATGTGGTTCTATTCACTCTGACCCCAGACTGACCAGGAAGTAGTTCTATTCTCTGACCCCAGACTGACCAGGAAGTGGTTCTATTCACTCTGACCCCAGACTGACCAGGATATGGTTCTATTCACTCTGACCCCAGACTGACCAGGATGTGGTTCTATTCACTCTGACCAGGATGTGGTTCTATTCACTCTGACCCCAGACTGACCAGGATGTGGTTCTATTCACTCTGACCCCAGACTGACCAGGAAGTGGTTCTATTCACTCTGACCAGGATGTGGTTCTATTCACTCTGAACCCAGACTGACCAGGATGTGGTTCTTGCGGTCGAGGCGTTCCCAGCTGCGGTCGTGTTTAGGGTTGACAGGTACGACCACGTGATGTACGGTCTCAGGGACAGAATCCTCTCCCTTCAGGTCACCCAGGTGGGGAAGTGCATGATCCTCTCTGACAGCTTCTTTACGTCGAAGGAGTGGAGAGTCGCTGAGCAGGCGATGACCTGGTACAGAGAGAGGAATAACAGAGTAATATATAGGATCAGACAGACACTAGGGGAATAACAGAGTAATATATAGGTTCAGACAGACACTAGGGGTATAACAGAGTAATATATAGGACCAGACAGACACTAGGGGAATAACAGAGTAATATATAGGACCAGACAGACACTAAGGGAATAACAGAGCAATATATAAGTTCAGACAGACAGACACTAGGGGAATAACAGAGTAATATATAGGATCAGACAGACACTAGGGAATAACAGAGCAATATATAGGACCAGACAGACACTAGGGGAATAA
Source organism: Oncorhynchus nerka (assembly GCF_034236695.1). Classification (NCBI taxonomy): domain Eukaryota; kingdom Metazoa; phylum Chordata; class Actinopteri; order Salmoniformes; family Salmonidae; genus Oncorhynchus; species Oncorhynchus nerka. The sequence continues at coordinate 1,892 of NW_027038117.1, read as the reverse complement.
CAGTAATATATAGGATCAGACAGACACTAGGAGTATAACAGAGTAATATATAGGATCAGACAGACAGACACTAGGGAATAACAGAGTAATATATGAGTTCAGACAAACACTAGGGAATCAGACAGACACTAGGGGAATAACAGAGTAATATATAGGATCAGACAGACACTAGGAGTATAACAGAGTAATATATAGGATCAGACGAACACTAGGGGAATAACAGAGTAATATATAGGATCAGACAGACACTAGGGAATAACAGAGTAATATATAGGATCAGACAGACACTAGGGGAATAACAGAGTAATATATAGGATCAGACAGACACTAGGGGAATAACAGAGTAATATATAGGATCAGACAGACACTAGGGGAATAACAGAGTAATATATAGGATCAGACAGACACTAGGGGAATAACAGAGTAATATATAGGTTCAGACAGACACTAGGGGTATAACAGAGTAATATATAGGACCAGACAGACACTAAGGGAATAACAGAGCAATATATAAGTTCAGACAGACAGACACTAGGGGAATAACAGAGTAATATATAGGATCAGACAGACACTAGGGGAATAACAGAGCAATATATAGGACCAGACAGACACTAGGGGAATAACAGTAATATATAGGATCAGACAGACACTAGGAGTATAACAGAGTAATATATAGGATCAGACAGACAGACACTAGGGGAATAACAGAGTAATATATAGGTTCAGACAAACACTAGGGGAATCAGACAGACACTAGGGGAATAACAGAGTAATATATAGGATCAGACAGACACTAGGAGTATAACAGAGTAATATATAGGATCAGACAGACACTAGGGGAATAACAGAGTAATATATAGGATCAGACAGACACTAGGGGAATAACAGAGTAATATATAGGATCAGACAGACACTAGGGGAATAACAGAGTAATATATAGGATCAGACAGACACGGGGAATAACAGAGTAATATATAGGTTCAGACAGACACTAGGGGTATAACAGAGTAATATATAGGATCAGACAGACACTAGGGGAATAACAGAGTAATATATAGGTTCAGACAGACACTAGGGGTATAACAGAGTAATATATAGGATCAGACAGACACGGGGAATAACAGAGTAATATATAGGTTCAGACAGACACTAGGGGTATAACAGAGTAATATATAGGATCAGACAGACACGGGGAATAACAGAGTAATATATAGGTTCAGACAGACACTAGGGGAATAACAGAGTAATATATAGGATCAGACAGACACTAGGGGAATAACAGTAATATATAGGATCAGACAGACACTAGGGGTATAACAGAGTAATATATAGGATCAGACAGACACTAGGGGAATAACAGAGTAATATATAGGATCAGACAGACACTAGGGGAATAACAGAGTAATATATAGGATCAGACAGACACTAGGGGTATAACAGAGTAATATATAGGATCAGACAGACACTAGGGGTATAACAGAGTAATATATAGGATCAGACAGACACTAGGGGTATAACAGAGTAATATATAGGATCAGGTTCCCCTAGGGGGTATAACAGAGTAATATATAGGTTCAGGTTCCCCTAGGGGGTATAACAGAGTAATATATAGGTTCAGGTTCCCCTAGGGGAATAACAGAGCAATATATAGGACCAGACAGACACTAGGGGAATAACAGTAATATATAGGATCAGACAGACACTAGGAGTATAACAGAGTAATATATAGGATCAGACAGACAGACACTAGGGGAATAACAGAGTAATATATAGGTTCAGACAAACACTAGGGGAATCAGACAGACACTAGGGGAATAACAGAGTAATATATAGGATCAGACAGACACTAGGAGTATAACAGAGTAATATATAGGATCAGACAGACACTAGGG